>NC_056605.1:29398093-29448093 GCF_018340385.1 Cyprinus carpio | reverse complement strand
ATAAATTGCTTAAATTGTGGTTTTTCCCCTTTTTGGAGCTTGTCAGATGTATAAAAAGTTAAAAATGTGTTCCACAGAAAAAAATAACAGCATTCAAGTTTGAAACGACCTGAGAGTGAGTAGATGAAGTCTGAATTGTCGTTCTTTGGATGAACTATTATTCCCTTAAAAGCTACGCTGGTATGAGCACCGTTTTTATTTTTTGCGCATAATGCAGCAAATGTGGACTGCTCTAAGAGATGCCGTTTTCTTCCAAATGGGAGCTATAACAGGATGAAATGCAGGAGTTTTGTTGAAGTATGACTGTGATATTCCTCTCCACTCGGTGGAAACTTGTTCAAACGGCAGAGTTGTGTTTTACTTTGTTTGACAGGCTATTTTTTTGCAAGCCTATTGATCCTTTTCCAAACCGGAGTGCTTTCTCTTGCACTAAACCCATTTTAGAGTTATTTGCAAGTCATTTTTCCCTGCTCTTGTTGGGGGCTTGTGTTTGTGAAGTGAAATCTTATTAGGGGAGGCATGAAATGAACCGTTTCGAATCATAATTCACGGTCACAGCAAGAGATTCATTCAGTGTAGAGCTTTACAGCTGCTTTATGTGTCTCTGGTGCCTACACGCTGCAATTAAAGAGTCGACCTGATCAATAAG
This sequence comes from Cyprinus carpio, assembly GCF_018340385.1. Taxonomy (NCBI): domain Eukaryota; kingdom Metazoa; phylum Chordata; class Actinopteri; order Cypriniformes; family Cyprinidae; genus Cyprinus; species Cyprinus carpio. Next base: position 29,447,444 of record NC_056605.1, on the reverse strand, counting down.
AGAGCATATCTTTACTCCAAAGTGACTTGAAAAACTCAAAAGTTGGCTATAACACAAATAAAAGTATAAAAGTGTGCTCTAGAGATTTTTGCACTCATTAGTTTATGGTCGAACTCTTGTGTACTAGTTTCTCTTACTAAACCAATAATGTATTCATCGACTCTGTTACAAAATCTAGTTAGCTGCCTACATAGGCAGCATTTGAAGGCAAATATTGTTTAAAATTCATATTAAACTCCAAAACATATTAAAGTATAGTTTTATGTTTTATATATAATATTAATTGGCCATACTTGAATTTAAGTAATAGGCTATGTCATTGATATGGTCATTAATATTACTTATTTGCATTTATATTTATTTATGTTTATATTTATTTATTAGTTTATTCCTGTTTATATATTTGTTAAAGCAAACTCTTTTTGATTTCCCCTCCTGAATGCGTAGGGGGCAGTGGGCACTTCACTGGGAACACATGCTGTGGTCAGTTTCGGACTTGCTGGTCTTAAATCATCAGTTTGCTGAGGTTGAGTTGCTGCTGGAGGATTACGCTGCTGTTCTGCTGTTGGACCCTTGAATGAAGTAGGATTAGAGGAGGTCTTAACAGCAAACTTAATTATAAACAAACTGTTTTTCTGCACCACAAAGCTTTATCTGTCACCTCTTAAGTCAGGACTTAGCAGGGCAGGAAAAAATGTGTTTGTGGCTGTTCTCAGCGGGAATAGGAAAGTACTACAAACACACACACTACAGGGCTTTTAATGTGCACAGCGCCTGTGTAGTGGACAGCAGTTATGGGAGTTATCTACAGTTTTGATGTTGTGCATCTGATATGAAAACCTTAAAGCGATAATTCATCCAAAATTAAAATTCTGTTATAATTTACTGACCATGTTGTTCAAGACTTTTTTTTTTTTCGAGAAATGTGAGCTATTCAATAACAGTATAAACAATCAAGAAGTTAAGATTTCCATGCCCTACTACTTTATATATTTGTGCAGAATATAGATTACAGATATAAAGTGGTTCATACGACTATATAGTCCAAGTTCTGATAGCTTTATGTTAGTGACAAAGCAAAATATTTACCTCTTTTACTCATATAAATTTATCATAAGACTTCTGAAGACTTGTAATATAATACAGAAGTCATATGGTTATTTTATGGTGTAGCCTACTTTCATCATTCTGGAGCTTGGTCAAGCATAAGCAAGCTTTAGGAAAATTCTTCAAAAACTCTCCTAGGTGAGTAAATAATGAGAGGTTTAATTTTTAGGTCAACTACTCCTTTATTTGCAATTTAATTTAAAATGTTAAGCAAAAATTATAAGCAAATTATTGTCTTTATTGCATGTCAGAGGAAGTCACTGGCTCTTTTATGAAGTGTACATCCATTTATTTCAATGAGAACATGAGTGCGGTCTTATTCGCTTCAATTATACAGCTCTGTGACCCAAAACCTGCTCATTTGGTTCGTTCATAAATCTTAATAAGCAGCAATCTGTCTTGTCTTTTTGGCTCTTTTCCCCATGAGTCTGGCTTTATCTTCCTCCATGCGATCCTGGCGGTTGATTACCATGACTTTTTCTGCATCAAGGTCATCGCAGGAGAATGAAGATCTAGATGCATCCTGATGGTAATTGCACAGGACCGAATGCCATCGCAACAGCTAAACATATGCCGTTACGTTAGCCAGGAATTCTGAAACGGAGCTTGATGATAACTGTAATTTCTCCTGCTGTGCATTGATTGTGTGTCAACATGACTTTTTGACTGTGGTAATTCCCGCACATTGTGTTGCAAAGAAAATGAATCCGTCTTTCTTATCCACATTCTCGTCTGGCCTGCGCATTATGTGGGATTAATTCTGATTTGTGAGACATGGAAGAGAGACTGAGCGTGACTCGGATTGATGGGTTCAGAGGGAAATAGATCTTTAAGCGTCTTCTAATGAAGACAAATTAGCAGTTGGGGTTGATGGGGGTCGGTGAAGGATCACAGCCCGTTAGGAAGTGAATGATGGCCCGACGGTCACTAATACAGACGCCATTTTCATCAGAGGTTCACCTCGAGCGCAAGACCTCAACTCGTTTCTGATTAGGAAGTAATGCCATGGCCATGAGATGGTTGATCAGTCATGGCAGAGGCTGGATGAGCTGTTTTATAGTATGTTGATTTGATGCAAAGTCTGAAATGGATTGTATGCCTAATTGTGAGGTCTGAGACCACATTAAAAAGCTGAAGTGTGTCATTTCTATCACTAGTGTTGCCAATCGGATTTTTCAAAATAATAACCACCTTCAAACACACTCTCCACTGCCTGGCTGCCATTGGTTGGTCTAAGAGATAGTCCCTCCCCCAAACTCACATCATTGGTTGAGCCTGTGTTGGGCTGTTTGAACAAATAAGCATTGTTTTTGATAAGTAATAAAAGTTTACACTTGGGAAAATGAAACTGTGATAGAGTCATTTTAGCATTAGTGCTATATTATACTACAGTATATATGCTGCTATTATATTATTTTGAATAGGCTTTTTTATATTTTCAGATTTCATTTTAGTTCAAGTTTTTGTAATTTTGCTATGTTATGTGCTTTGATCATTTTTATTGCTATTATTATTTTTATGTATTTTCATTTAGTTTTCAATTACTTGTTTCAGTTTCAGTTTTAGTTATTTTAGTACTTCAACTTATTTTATAATGTGCTTTGATAAATTTTTTTTAATATAAATAAAATAGTTTATTATTATTATTTTATTTCTTTTGTTTTATTTCAGTCATTTTAGTACTTGAACTTCAACTTTTTATTTCAGTTTGTTGCTGAGGCAACGTTTCAAATTTTTGTTTAAATTTAATTTCATGAGTTTTTCATTGTAAATTTATATAATATTTTATTTTAGCTTCATTTTAATAGTTTTAGTTAGTTATTTCAAATGTTAGTAAATCGGTGACATTGATCATGTGACTCTTTGTAAAGATGGTCAGATGTTTTGCTTCCACTGAAACTCTAAATGCTCTTTGAAACATCTCAAATCATGTTGGATTTGATCACATTTGTTCGTTTTTGTTCACATTATCTGCAGTGCTGCTGTTATTAAAGCAATTCATTCTAAAATATGTAAAGTTTTCAGTTCAACTTTTTAACCAAATTTAACCTTTCAGATTAATTTAAATAAGAAAAATGCTAAATAAAGGCATTTTACCTTTTGACCTTTGAGGATTTGAAGATTCAGAAATAAATGCATGTCTTTTGCATTTCCAGCTTCAACCACATGGAGTCAGTGTGATGTTTGTGAGAGCCTTTGCCTCACGGTTCTTTTATTTTGACTCATTTTTGGGGTTTTAATACCCTCCCCAGTGGGAAGCACGTCCTTTAGAGAGAATCATGCGTCAGGATCGGGTAGTGAGTGATTTTAAATGTGTGATGTGCCTTCAGGCTCAGCCTCTTAAAGTCTTCAAGTCAACATGAAATCGAAATAGATCCTGTTTACTTTGTAAATTCATACTGCTGCTCTTATTATGCACCACTCATGTGATCCAAAGATTTATCTTTATCCAAAGATTCCAAAGATGTTCCAAAGATTTATTTTTGGAATCTTTAATTACAATGTAATAATTACTGAATCTGAAACAACCAACAAATTCAACTCTTTCCTTTCAATCATCTGACTCTCTTCTGGTATATAACACCCACTATTAACAATCCAGTCAATCTTCAATGGATAAAATCAACTCCTTCCATACATTTCACTTGGAAAACTGTGAGATTATGGAAGTAAAATAGGTTGTGACTTTCATGTTAACTTCATGGATCATATCATAACAGATCTTAGTGTATTAGATGATCCTCACTGCACTCAGGCATTCGACAGTGTTGAAAATGTTATGGAGGTTTTTGTAAATGATCAAATCAGACTGATTAAACTGCCTTATTTTTGTCCATTAAGTGATGTGGTGTTGATTGCATGCATTAGCAAATGTCTTGAAAACAGGAGCGAATGCACAAGCGAGGTATACAAATGATTTTTTTTGCATTCATTACATTCAAGCCCACATTCCCTGATGTCAGAGAACGAGATCAGATGTCTTGTTTCTGGCCAAGTCTGTCATCTCGAAGCTTTGATAAAAACCGTCTCATGTTTTCTGTCAGAATCTTTCTCAGCTGTGTGTTGTCGGCTCCTTTTCTGATGTAGGGCAAACTATTCTCTGTCATTTGAATGATCAGAAAAGAAAAGAAGGTCCCACATTGTGGCGGTGGTGGCCTTGTGTGAAGAACATATGTAGGTCACGTCTTGGTCCTTGTCGTAACTCTTTCATCACTTGACTGTTATATTTAGATTCTCTTTTGGAGATTTTTAGGGCTGAGATTGGGTGTCGGGACTGACGGTCGGATACGACCTGCCGAGGCTAAATATACATTCTGTTTCCATGAATGTTGGTTTATGTTCTTGCATCAGGCATTCTGGATCTCTGAGCGGTAATCGACACTTGTGATATACAGAACCTCTGCACAGACTTAAAGGAGGCGATATAAGCAAAAATTCTTGCCATATTCTTTAAAAAAAAATTGGTGTAAAATTGATGTAAAACTGGCAACTGAAAGTTTGGGGTCACTTATATATTTATGTATGTGTATTCAGCATTGATAATAATCAGAAATGTTTTTTTGAGTGGCAAACCAGCATATTAGATGATTGCTGAAGGATCATGTGACACTGAAGACTGGAGTAATGATGCTGAAAATTCAACATTGCATCACAGGAATACATTTCACTTTAAAATGTATTAAAATAGAAAGCAGCTATTTTAAATTGTAAATATGTTATTATATTATATATATATATATATATATATATATATATATATAACAAAAAATATATATAAAAAAAAAGATATATATATATATATATATATATATATATATATATATATATATATATATGGCTTAAATATTATGAATATGTTAGTTTATTTAATGTTGTTTATATATATATATATATATATATATATATATATATATATACATTTGTAACAAATGAAACCAGTTTAATGTTTTAGCTCAAGTATTGCTCACTACTGACTGGTCTGTTTAAAGCTGCTATTTTCCATTTGTTCCTTCCATAGTTTTGTGACACACAGATCTTGTTTTCACATAATTCACGGGTTTCAAATTGATGTCTCTTGCCATTATGCCTGACGGCACCCGAAACAGCAGGAACTTCAACAGAATGTTCCTGATGATGGCAGATTGTTATCTTGTTTGAGCTGTGAGTGCAGGAGACACCTGTGTGTGTGTGTGAGTGAGTGTGTGTGTGTGTGTGTGTGGGCAGCCAGGACTCATGACATCCAGCCGTCATGTAGGTTAATCTCAGGAGAGGAGTGTGTGCGACAGCCAGCTGTAATGAAGCACCTGACGTGAGTCCTCCAAACTTGAAGGTGTTTTTCACAGAAATTTGTCCCGCGCTCCATCGGCTCCTCCTGTCCTGTGAAATTAGTGTATTTCAAGTACAGAGCACAGTCGAGTCTGTTATGTTATACAGTCTGTGTCTGTTTCACACTGTGAGTATAAGCGTGGCATAACTGTGACAGCATGTGTGCGGTGAGCTTACACACTGACAGCACTTCTACAGCGCAACACAACTGCATCTCTATATGGAAAAATAAAGAGATTTCTGCGTTACCACACTGAAGCAGGTTCCCTTAATCTGACTGATTTTGGATCTAAACTGCAGTATGTTTGTGTCAGAAATGTGAGTACCGCCAAGAGTACTAGCAATGGCTGGTTACTAACTGATTACACATAGTCTGGATTACGTAATCAGATTTTAAAATTTGAGTACTCGTAACTAGATTATATTACATTTTAAAATGCTCATAAACAGACTACAGTTACTTTTTATGGATTACGTGATTACATGTTATTCATAAAATGACATTCTATTACATTACATTCTATATTAATACAGCAGGGTGTTATATGGAGAACACAAAATTTGTGACACTAATGAACTATATCACTTGGTAGAAGAATAAAGAAATTGGTATGAAATGTTCATATTGCTTAATATTGTAAAAAAAAAAATATATATATATATATATATATATATATTGTAAAAAATATATATATCATATATATATATTATTAATGTGTCTTTCTACCAAGTAAAAAAAAAAAATGTTTCTAGTTGTATGCATAAATCTCAAGGATCTGCTTTTTAAAATGTTATAATAAGCAAAACAGTTTGCCCATGGTTGAAAGAGAAACACACCTAATTCAAGCTATTTTACAACTGACAGTTTTATTTATTTATTTATTGGTTGTTGTATGCCAAAATTTGATGTTTATGCATTTTTTTTTAAGAAAAAGCATAACAATTTGCCCTTTAGGGAAAGAAGAAATCTAATTCAAGATATTTTCTCTGAACAGTCTTTGTATAGCAGTTTGTTTTTCCCCTCAAAAAAGTTCTTGCGTTAAGGAATTCAAGAAAAAAAAAAAAAAAAAAAAAAACTTAAGAAACAATCGTTTTGCTGTGTAAGCAACTAAAGGCTGTATTTTACAGTGATTTTGCTGTTTGAACACCTTACAAATGGTAAAATCATGGTAATGCACAGCTTCTTATTGCTTTTATTATGCATCATTGATAGCAGCCCATTTCTGCAAGTTAGGCTGGATTTCTTTCATATCGATTGCAAACTGTATCAAAGTTTGCATGAATCCCATGAACTCCACTTTTTCAAGCAGAACCGAGTTTGGAAAACCACTTTCACTCCAATCAGACTCAGATGTCAAACAGACTCGGGTCATCGCCAGAAAGCTCCAGTGTGAAAGCGGCCTTACAGACTACAGATGGTCCCTGAGTCCTATTGAATGTGTCATTTTAATCGCTCTGAGTGGGTGTGGCGAACAACTTCTCCCTTATTTTAAATTTTAATGTTGTAAAATCCATTTCTGAATTGACAGAAGATGTAATTAGGGAGCGTTTGCACAATGGGATCCTCTCTCAGAAAGCCTAGAAATCAGGAGTATGAGAAAGGAAGATACGTGGCCTGTCACCTTCAGCATGGTCTGTCCTCTTCTGGCTTCATCTCAAAATCTCTGTGTGTATTAGACAGAGAAAGAGAGCGAGAGAGCTTATGTATTATTCCCCCTTCTACCAATCAGAGTGTCTCTCGCAGTCATCACTGGTCATTCGTCAACCTGACATGACCTCATCTGCTTCTCTCCAGCATGAGACAAATGTTCACCACCGACACAAAGCCTTCTGCAAATTTAAATTTCTAATCTGACTCTTCAGTGGGAAGCCAAGTGTATGTGTGTGTGTTTTTGAAACCTCAGCCAAGCTTCAAGATGCTTTTCATTTTAAGTAGATAAGCTACAATCAAGCTACAAAGAAAGTGTTTTGCTTCATAACAAAAGTAGCAAACACTGAAGCTGCACTGAATGGGGCAGTTTCTTTCTATATGAAATATTATTGATAATATTATGAATATTAAGAATAATATTTAATTTAATTAAAATTTTAAATTAATTATTTTTATAGAAAGTATTCATATTTAAAGATAAATAAAGTTCCACCTACACAACATTTAAAGATGTCCTGGGAAAAAGACTTGGGTATAGGTATTTCAGAAGACTCCTGGACCGAGGCCCTCCGGGGTATTAAGTCTTGCTCCATCAGTTCTAATTTTCAACTGATACAATACAAAGCTGTGCATAGATTGCACTATTCTCGTACAAAGTTACATTCTATATATCCCTCTGTCTCACCTTTGTGTATTAAATGTAAGTCCAATGAGGGCACACTGGCCCACTTATTCTGGTTCTGCCCAAAAATATGTAAATTCTGGTCTGAGGTCTTTTGTTTTTACTCAAAGGTACTTAAGAAGGATGTTCTTCATGATCCTCTTGTTGCAATATTAGGCTGGGCCCCTTCTTTAGAGACCTTTAGCTTTAATCAAATCCAGTCGATACATTATGGGATGACAATAGCGAAGAAGGCAATTTTGTTGATGTGGAACAAAGAGTCTGGACCTAAATTTGAGATGTGGGCTGGCAGAGTTTAGCAGAGTGCTACATATGGAAAAAGATCAGATATGAAATTGCTGGTAAACCGAACAAATTCTTACAGATCTGGAAGTCCTTTATGGAATTTCTGGAAGGGGATGATTGAATTTAACATTTTGGACTTATGCTCTAATGGGTGTGGTACTGTAGATCATATAGCGTCTTGCAGGGTGCAACTTTTTTCTATAATTGGGTAATCAATGGTATTGGCATTTTATTTTAAGTATTTGACTTTAATGTATGTGTATGCAGATGTTTATAATGTGTATTTGTGCACAAGTGTGTATGGATATTGTATGTTTCTGTGTATATATGCACTTATACATATGTGTATATATAGGTATTTATCATTATTGTTTTTTTTTTTTTACTTATTTGCTGGCATGGGGTGGGGGGTTGTTCTGTAAAAATGTGAAAAGCTTTAAATAAAAAAAAAAAAAATAAAAAAAAAAAAAGATAAATAAAGATATGTATTTTATTGGTTGTGTATTATATTAACTTGATTGTGGTTGATCAAAGTGAGTTTGTGAAGATTCTGATCTCTGGCCTAGTAATTTAATTTTTTTGGGAAAATTATTTTTATTCACTGTTGATTTTTGTACCAATTTATATTCATTAAAAATAGTGCAAAAATAGTTTGTGCAGTTTAGTAATTTTTAGCTAAATAATTGCATATTTTCCCATTTTATTTTATTTTATTTTATGCATTTTATATTTATCTTATTTATTTTTTCCTTGTACTGAAGTACCGTAGCCCATAACTGGTTGGTCCATTGCCAATGAACATTTGCTACAATGCATGATGTAACATGCAATTTTGTTGCTAAATTAGACTGCTTCAAGCTTCCAGTGTAGATATTGTGTACATTAGCCCAAAAACATATGAGAAACAAACTCTGTATGAGTATGTGAGTAGATTCATTTCTAGCTATGCAAGCTTTTTATGCATTGCTGCAATCTAAAATGCAATTCATAATGTATGCATAAATTGTATAAATTGTCTTCTACAGCTAGTTTTGCCTTTCAGATCTTCTTCTCTCTTGGCAAAGACTCTTGCAGAGCAATGTTGTAAAATGGAATTAAATCTACATATTTATAGCTAGTTACCTGAACAATGGCACGAGGGTTTTAGGGGGTCTCTATCGCCGCCTTTAGGTTTGAGCAATGCAAAATGCATGTTAGCCTGTCAGCCAAACGTTTGTTTATAGCCACTATCCTGTGGCGCAATCCAGCGCAGTATTTCTAAACACTCATTTTTCATCCTTGCATATAATTAGAGCTTCAACCAGAGCAGCAGAGCATATCGTTCAAGGTTTTGGCCACAGAATGAACTCGAATCAATCGAAAAGCACGGCACAAGGTGAATTATAACTTTGCAGGAGTTATTAAGAGACAAGGGCGTTCAGTCAAACTCCTCAAAGATTCAGCCTCAACACGGTTCACCCTTGTTTACGGGTTTTAAGTTGGATCAGTCTTTGTCACCATATGAAGCTTCTGTTTGGAATCCTTGTGTAAAGGTGTGAAAAGCAGCCACACCGAACAAAGCAGGGTGAAAGCAAGGACTTTTCATAAATTGAGCCCGGTTGCCATGGCAAACTGGATTTAGAGGCAAACGTGAAAAAGCCGAGAAGGAGAGACGGAGACAAGTGTTGAGAAAGCAAGCATAAATGCTTGTAAAATGAATTGCGAAGGTCATATCATCTGTGCGCTTCGGTAAAATATTAACAGTGGAACAAGAGAGCAGCATAATTAGTCTTCAAGTATTCCTTGCGTGCTCGCTCTCTCTGAATACCTGCACGGGAAACAGCAATGTCCCTGTGAACCCAGTTTGCCACTTAGCACCTCTTCACCGGCAGAAGAACTGAGTCATCTTTGACCCTTGTGCTGAACCGGTGGGTGTTTGAAATAATGCTTCTGTCCTCACTGGAGTAAAGCACACACACTCAGAGCCTATCGTTCACGGCCTAGTGAGCTGCCTAGTACCTACGTAGGCTGCATTTTAAGACGTCATGGGCTCGCTGTTCCAAAAGCTACGCTGTATGACCATGCTTCCTTCATTTCGCATCAGGATGCAGGTTTTGAATTAGAAATCAAATGGAAACCCAACAAAACATGCAAATCAAATATAGTAGAAAAGTAAATAAAAAATAAAATAAATTCATCATGAAAAGCACAGGTCAAGTCAAGTCACCTTTATTTATATAGCGCTTTAAAAAAAACAGATTGTGTCAAAGCAACTCAACAACATTAATTAGGAAAACAGTGTGTCAATAATGCAAAATGACAGTTAAAGGCAGTTCATCACTGAATTCAGTGATGTCATTCATCTCAGTTCAGTTTAAATAGTATTTTTGCAATCATTTGCAATCAAGTCAACGATATCGCTGTAAATGAAGTGTCCCCAACTAAGCAAGCCAGAGGTGCCAGCGGCAAGGAACCAAAACTCCATCGGTGACAGAATGGAGAAAAAACCTTGGGAGGAACCAGGCTCAGTCGGGGGGCCAGTTCTCCTCTGACCAGACGAAACTGATGACGAAGAATTGACAGAGCAGCCATCAAGTCTTAGACAGTGTTCTAGGTCATTACATGCAGAGCTTTTAGGTCCTATAATTCAGTGCTTCCCAAACCTGTCCTGGAGGCCCCCCTGCCCTGCACATTTTGTATGTTTCCCTTATTTAACACACCTGATTCCACTCATCAGCTCCTTAGTAGAGACTGCAAAAACTAAATTGGGTGTGTCTGATTAGAGAAACATACAAAATGTGCAGGGCAGGGGGTCCTCCAGGACAGGTTTGGGAACCACTGCTATAATTAACACCTCTGTTTTTTTAGAATTTAGTTGTAAGAAATTACTCATCATCCAGTTTTTTATATTGACTATGCATTCCGTTCGTTTTTCAAATTGGTATGTTTCGTTGGGCCGCAAAGAAATATAAAGCTGAGTATCATCAGCATAGCAGTGAAAGCTAACACCGTGTTTCCTGATGATATCTCCCAAGGGTAATATGTAAAACGTGAAGAGTAATGGCCCTAGTACTGAGCCTTGAGGTACTCCATACTGCACTAGTGATCGATATGATACCTCTTCATTCACTGCTACGAATTGATGGCGGTCATATAAGTATGATTTAAACCATGCTAATGCACTTCCATTAATGCCAACAAAGTTTTCTAGTCTATGCAAAAGAATGTTGTGGTCAATAGCAATAGCACTAATAGCACTAATTAGAACAATAGCACTAATAGAGAAATACAACCACAATCAGATCATGTTTGATCACAAGTTCAGAATTACTGAGAAGACTGATTTGTCTCTCTTGCTCACCAAGGCTGCATTTATTTAATAAAATAAAAATAAAAGTAGTAATATTGTGAAATATTATTAGAATTTAAAACAACTGTTTTCTATTTTAATATATTTTAATATAAATTAAAATATGTTTTTTAATCTAAAATAAATTTGAAAGTTTTGAAAAATATGAAGCAGCACAACTCAACAATTCGGAGCAAGTATGCTTAAAAAATCCACAAGGATGCATAGAATTGGTTAAAAGTGACAATAAAGGCATTTATAATGTTGCAAAGATTTCTATTTAAATGTTGTTCATTGACGTTTCTGTTCATTGATTCATTCCTAAAAAAAATTACGTGCTTTGATTTACAGCTTTGATCACAGGATTAAATAACATTTTAAAATATGTTCAGATAGAGAACAGGTATTTTAAACTGCAATCATATATTTTAAATATTACTGTCATGCAAGTTTTCCACTAATGGGACTGAACACCTACCAAGTCGCTGCAAAATTAAGTATTTATTTTGTTTTTCTGACTATGCATACTTATTTACAATAGATAGTTGGATTTGATTTATTTAGCAATATTTGTTTCACCAGGGCTGCCTATGTAGAGCATTCCAAATGAGTAACAAGGTTTCATGTCCGTTAGGATGCTGCTTCAGAAGGCAGCTGACTGTATGTAGGCAGCATACACTGAGGCAGCGCACTAGGGTTTGGAACGGAGCCATACTCTGCTTACGAGGAGGGAGGAGGGGAAAAGTGTTTGGCTTTTTCAGAAGGTATAAAAGCTGTGTCTGGCATCTGATGAAGGTAGTGGAGGGAAGATTTGCATTCATTAAGCGTGAGCCAAAATGAAGGTGAGGGAGGATATTAGGGCTGGATTTAGTCTTCTTTTGTGGATTCTGGCCTTCAACAGTGGCTAAACTAATGTGTGTGTGTGTGTGTGTGTGTGAGAGAGAGAGAGAGAGAGAGAGAGAGAATGAGCATTGACATCACTGTGCACATGTTGGATATGATTCTTAAGGTCTCATATGGTATTTTGAGCATAGAATCTATTTAAGCGGTATTATAGCTGAGAATCAAAAATGCTGTTCACATTTTTATATTTATATAGTTATTTCAATATTTGTAATAGGCCTAGCCATTTTTATATGACAATAGCAGCCAGCACTATTGAACAATATCTTTATTCAGTATTAATTATAATTATGTAAATATTTAAATATGTAATAATATAATATATCATACAATATATCATCTATATATCATACAATATATCATCATGACCATCTAAATAATTATTTTTAAATAAATACATTTAAATATGTATATTAAGTATATATAATTTTATATAATAATAATAACAATAATGTTAATAATTCTGTGGTATTTTAATGAGTTGGCCTATAAAACTGCCATTTATATATGTCAAAGGCAGCACAATTGAATGGATATACTGAATATTTATTCAAGTTCAAGTTTATTTATTTATAAAGCACATTTAAAAACAGCCACAAGTCAAGTCGAGTCACCTTTATTTATATAGTGCTTTAAACAAAACAGATTGTGTCAAAGCAACTGAACAACATTAATTAGGAAATCAGTACATAAAAATCAGACCATAAACACATAAAACAGAAATAATAAAACATTCAAATTTAAAAATAAAAAAGAAATAAAGATTCTGAAGACAGAGTAATAATCAAGACCATAACACAATGTAATGAGAGTATAAGTAGGCCAGATTGCACAGTGTGTTTTTAAAAGTGACTTGAAAATGGATAGGGAAGGTGCCACTCTAATCTCAGTTGGCAGATTGTTCCATAACTGAGGCACAACCACAGAAAAAGCTCAATCCCCTCAATGTTTAAGTCTGGACTGTGGGTGTAAAAGGAGATTATGATCACTGGATCTTAGACTTCTATCGGGAGGATAAATATGCAGCAGCTCTGAGAGATAACTAGGGGCTTGGTTATGTAAAGATTTATACACCAGTAGGAAACTTTAAAATCGATTCTAAATTGAATAGGTAGCCAATGGAGGATCCTCAGTATAGGGGTGATGTGGTCAAATTTGTGAGTATTTTGAAGAAATCTAGCAGCATTTTGGACCAATTGTATGCGAGTAATTTGTGACTTTGAAATACAGCAATATAGTGAGTTGCAGTAATCTAAGCATGAAGTAATAAAAACGTGGACATCCATCTCTAACGTTGTAGCATTTAAAAATTGTTTGATTTTAGACAGCAAGCGGAGTTGGTAAACAACTGGAACCAGTTACAGAAAAGAGATGTTTATCCAATTTTAATGACTCAAAAAAAAAAATCTGATGGCCGATAAGCTGCCCAGATCTAGGCTGGTAGCCTGAGAATGATCAGTAGGACTGAAAATGATCACCCCTGTTTTATATTCATTTAACGTTAAAAACTTTTGAGCTAGCCAGATTTTGACCTCATCTAAGTACCTTCGTAAAGTACTAAGTGCTGACGGATAATTTGTCTTAATAGGTAAATAAATCAGTGTAAAAATGAAAAAATGACACCCCATGCCTTCTTAGAATGGAACCCAGAGGAAGCATGTACAGGGAAAAAAAGGGAGGGTGCCAATATTGAGCCTTGAGGGACGCCACAGGTGAAATGAGCAACAGGGGAAGAGAAGTTAACTAATTTGACAAAAAAAAAATTATATTAAAATAATTTTAAATAATTGCATTTTAAATAAATGTAATTTAAATAATTATATTTAAGTATATTGTACCCATAATTATTTTTATTGTATTATTATTATTATTATTATTATTAATAATAATAATAATAATAATAATAATAATAATAATACCACTACTACTACTACTAATATTTCCATGGTATTTTAATGCATGTAAAATTACCATTTTTACACTGCAATGCAGCACAATTGATTTAAACAATATATTGTGACTTTATTTATTAATTGTGTTTAATTGCTTGCATTAAAACATTTTAAGTACATTTTGCATTTTAAAATTACATTTTTTATTTTTACATTAAAATGATTTTAAATACTTATGGCCCTTATTTTTTACATATTATTTAAATAATAATAATACAATTATTATTATTATTATTATTATTAATGCTTAAGAATAATTTGTATTGCTATGCAATCAAAAAAGGGGTACATTTTTTTTAGAGAATTAATTGTTGTTCTTCATTTCTGTGATTCGCAAGTCCCTCCTTTGTAAAGAATGTGCCTGTTTTGCTGACTTCTTCCTACCATAAACGACTGTTGTAGCTTACTGTCAAATAGCATTTTAGCGCAGGCTTTGAAGCAGCATTTTGTTGACAGGCTTACTGATCAGCAAATCTAAACAAATCTTTAGATTCAATTCACCAGAAAGATTCAAGTCCCTGGGATAAATCAAACACAGAACACATTTAATGTGTCGGACGGCATTTTAGAGCAGACTTCGAGGGAGTGTTTCCTTCATGAATATCAGTGAATCTAAACAAATCTTTAGATTCCATTCACAAGTTCCCAGGATGAATCATCAAAACTCAGACCACATTTAATCAGGCGTCAAGCAGCACTTTGAGCCGGACCTGTTCATCTGGCTAATTACCATACCAAAAGTAGCCTCGGGCAGAAAGTGGCAGAAACTCTCGCCTCCGGGCCCACCGCCTCTTCTCCTGCAGATCAGAGTCTTCACCGTTGCAGAGATCAGGGAGCTGCGCACAACCTGTGTTCAGTGGAGCACTAACAGAAATGCAGCATCCGCGTGGGCCGCACTCGATGGGCTCCGGAGAGCTCTGACCTGTGTGCATCAAAGGTTCTGGAGAGTTCCTGGGGAAGGTTGCCTGTGTGGGCATGACACACATTATGGCTTCTTGTAATGAAGAAAGACTGTGCCAGACGAACACTCTTCTCTCTACTCATGACAGAGAGAGAGCCACGGGATAGAGAGAATGTAGACAGCGCTGATAATATTGCAGCGGTGAGGTGAAATCGATGGGATGAATGACACAGAAAATTATCAATTTTGTGAAGATTTCAGAGATTCGCTGATTTTTGGAAAACTTTTTAGAGAGTCTGGCAAACAAGTCAACTTTCTTTTCTTTTTTTTTTAATGTTAAGGAAGCCCAAATATACCTTCTTAAAACCTCTTTCTAAAAATATAAAAGCTGCTATATATTTTCAAGCATAAAAAAAAAAACCGGTTTAAACTGTGAGCAAGTGCTCAATTTTAAAGACAACATGTTGTTCCCAGAAGTAAATAATTGGTTTTTATATGGCATAAAGCCACAACAGTTTGTTAAAGTACTATCAGGAAAATATTTACTTATTATTAAGTTAAATATGTGTTTTTCTGTTCTGTATTAGTCTTCCAAATACTAGAGAAGGAGGAGGAGGAATATATATATATATATATATATATATATATATATATATATATATATATATATATATTAGGGGTGTAACAGTACACGTATTCGTACTGTAAATTTTCGTTACTGGTCTTTCGGTTCGGTACGCATGTGTATAAAAACAAATACAGTGTTGTTTTAACTGCATCACAAGTGGAACTTAATTTAAAAAAACGATATTGTTACTTTTGAAACAACATTTCATTTTTAAATTATGTCCACAGGAAATTCAAACAATAAATGGCTTTTTGGCACTCTTTTATGTGGCACGATAAAAGCTGTGTAAACTGCGGCTCATTGCGCGAGTGAACCCGATCATCCCTTACTCTTTACTTTAATCATATTTTTTTTACTTGATCTGTTAGTGATGTCCGCATGTTTAAATAAATCTGTTATGAAGCAAGTTATGACAGCCACTTTGTAAATGAATATATAGCAACAACAAATAGGCCTACATATTATGATTTAGAAGTTAATTTAAAAGCTGCATTTTGTACAGTTTACATGTTTGCATTTTTTTTTTTTTTTAAGCTGAGTGTTGATTATTGTATTTAAAAATAAATAGTAATTAAATTTTATTTTGGGCTCTGTTGTTAATTGTAACCTTATAATAGGCTAATGTAAAAGGGCCCCTATAGTTTAGAGCTTAAGCTAAGGTGGATTTTTATCCTTAATATAATTGTAATTGTAACTGTAATTTAATTTATTTAAAGAAAAATCAATTTGTTATGTAATTGTTTAATAATAATTTAAAAAAGCAATTTTATGTACAGATTTTCCCCCCGTTGTACTGAAACCATTCCGAACCATGGCGTAAAAACCGAGGTACATACCGAACCGTCATGTTTGTGTACCATTACACCCCTTATTAATATATAATTTAATTTAAATTTATTTAAAATTGTAGTGTTTTTCTGTAATACAGACATAACGTTTGAGATTGGTAAAATGTTTAATGTTTTTTTAAAGAAGTCTCTTCTGCTCACCAAGGCTGCATTTATTTTATTAAAAAATAAAAAACTGTAAAAACAGTAATATTGTGAAATATTGTTATATTGTACAATAAGTGTGTTCTACTTTATTATATTTTAGAATGTAATTTATTCCTGTGATGCAAAGCTGAATTTTACCCATTACTCCAATATGCAGTGTCGCATGATCCTTCAGAGCAAAACTTTTTGAGAAGAAAGTTCAAAAGAACAGCATTTATTTGAAATAGAAATATTGTGCAACATTCTAAATGTCTTTAATGTCACTTTTGATCATTTTAACACATCCTTGCTGAATAAAATTTTTATTTTTTTAAAAAATAATTGATGAATAAATTGATTAATTTTTTTTTTTTTGTGTTTTTGTATTTTTTTTATGTTCTTTTATTGTTTTTGTGGTATTAATATTAAACTGAAATTCTTTCAGTTTAATATTAAAGTAGATGATGAATATTAATCTCTCGTCTATCAATTCATTTGTCAATTCAATTCATCTCTGTGTCCATCCAGCCCATAGAATATGAAATGTTGTCTCCTGAGTGTCCATCCAGAAGCTCTGGGCAGTTCATTGAAAGCCAGTCTTACTTTTTCTGTAAGTAAGAGTGACAAGACTAAAGCCGAATCCCACCGTCCATCCCTGTGGGACTGTGATATGTTAAATGATGAGCCTCGGGACAAAAACGCCTGCCTTTTTAATCCAACACTTCCTCCCAATGTAGATTTACACACAAATGACTTCTCCCCTGTCAGCTCTCGGCATCTCTCTTTCTCTCTCTCTCTCTTTCCACCCACGGGCCACCCTGGAAAAGCTGTTAGCAAGAGATAGAGCTTCTTGCCTAAATCCTCTTGATTTTTCACCCCTCCCTCGGTGCGCTCGCCGATCGCCTCCATCTCCATCTCACATCTGCTTTATCTGAGCCATCAAATCTGTGGCTACAACATAATCACCAGCACACAGCGGTCTGACCGCTGCCCTCGGCCAAATCAGCCACCTGCCTGTCACTCTTAAGTAAAGGGCATCATGCGGCTGTTCTTCACACTGACCTTTGTGTAAGAAGATGTTTTGTATCATTGCACTTGGATTTGGGAGCCCTCCACAAACATGCTTGTGTGTTTTTGGATTGTGTATGTGTGCATATGGTGCTGCTTCAACTACAGGTGCTTTTGGCCCTAAGGGTTTTTAGAGCGAAAGCGAGAGAGAAATACTCTTTTCATGCTATTACTAGTTTAATTTTGTTTTCCAACATTGATTAACAGTGTACATGCATCCCAGAAGAATTGCCATTCTCATTAAGAAACTGCTAGTAAACATCTGTACAGTTATTTACAAAGATAGCAAGTAACATTTAATTTAAAATAAAAAACTGGAAAATGTAGACCAATAATCTTTATTAAAAGATTTTTCAATGAATTACAAATATTTATTCATTTATTTATTTACAGTGAATTGTCATTCACATCCCATCTCAATTATGTAATGTCCGTTTTAAGTTGCGGTGGAAAATAACTACTATTTGTCTCGCTAAGGCTAATTTCTATAACATTGTATTTTTTGTTAAATGCAGGATATTTAATAACAACAACAACAACAACAACAACATAAATAAAATTATTGTGTAATTAATTACTTTCCATTTCACTTCCATTTCAAGCTGTAATTATGCAAAAAGTGTGAAATATTATTTTATATATAATAATACTTTAATAATAATTATTATTAGCAGTGTCGTGATTAATGTTATTGTTATTATTATTAATGTTTTTATATAGGCTATTGTTTTATTATGTTTTATGTATATTATTAACTGTTATTAAAGTATTAATTGTAATATTAATTATTATTACTACAAATTATTATTCAAATAATTTAGTGGACAGTTGATGTATTTTTTATTTTTATTTTTTGTGCAAATTATGAATAATTTGCAGTTTTAAGATTGAAAGTCTGAGTTTGGGGTAGGGGTAAAACAAAGGAATTAAAACAAAATGGCATGGTAAAACATTTCCCAGATTGTTTTGACCTTCATATATCAGAAAAGGTTGAAATTTGTAGACGGAATAAATCCTTGGAACAAAAACCCAATACGGATTGTGAGCTTGAATGATGGGTATAGATGGGATCTGTATTGTGTTTGGATGGGTTCACAGTCACACTGATGTAGGTGTGTGGAGTCTGTTGAGAGAAAGAGGTCTGTGGGTTTGGTGGAGGTTTATGTTGCTTAACGGCAGCCTGATCCCTTTTACAGCTCTTTGATGGAAAGCCCCTTTCTGTAGGAGCCAGTGACCAACCACTAAATTTATCCTGGTCACATACAGAGATTGAATCCCAAACCCAGTTGGATAACCCGGCGGATCAGCCCTCGCCTGAAATACGGTACACAAACTCAGAGTGAAAGGGAGTGAGACAATTTATAGTGTGTCTCTGAATAGCATCATCCTCTCTGCAGCTGTAAGTTTCAGATGATTGCAGGACAGAACGAGAAGAGCCTGACAAAGTCCTGTCTGAATTCTGAAGGCTGTTTAGCACTTATGTAGTTTGGCCAGTTTGAGGAGCGGTTGTTAGGGTGTTCTGAGTGGTTGATAAGATGTTACTGAATTGTTGCTGCCGTGTTCTCAGTGGTTGCTAGGATTGGATGATAGGGTACTCTATGGGATGCTATTTGAGTGGATGTTAGAGGATTTTCAGCAGTTGCGATGGTGTTCGTAGTTGTTTTTAAGATGTTGATAAATAGTAGGGCTGACATTATCGACAGCGTCGACAGTAAAAAATTGTCACCAAATATTTTTATTGTCATATAATCAGACCTAATGTAAGGGCCTGTAATAATGTGGTTTGACCAGTGTGGCGCTGTAGAGCAAGACTATAATTCAGCCCTCCCACATGCAATCCAATAGGAAAAGACACACTTTTGAGTTTCGAAACACCACACACTGGCGACACCTGCAGGAAAAAATAGTATAAATGCAATGAAAAATCAGGCCAAACATGCATAAAACAGCTTTTACAAACCCACTGCGTATATTTTATTGGAAGTATAGTATATAAATTGCAATTAATTAATCAAATAATATCATTAAATAATAAGTGTCTGTATAGTATGTGTTCTTTTATCAATTTTAAGCGCTTTTTGCGCTATTTGTTATTTGCATGGCTTAGCTAAACCAGTAAGAGACTATTAACTAAATTACTCCTTTTATTAAACAAATGTCTCATTAAAATGTCTATAGACACTTGTTGGAAGTTGGAATCTGAATCTGCATGATTTGGGTTCACAGAAATCATCGCCCCTTAGTGGTGAACCATTGAAATTTCGAAAACATTTTGAAACATGTATGACGTAACAAAGCCTTGTTTACTGAAATCACATGACTTTGGCAGTTTGATACACGCTCCGAACCACTGATTCAAAACAAAATATTCGTAAAGGTTTTGAAGCTTCATGAAGCGGTTTTTCGAAAGTGGCCACTCTAGTCATGCGTACAGGCCCCGATATACTTATGCCAAAGTTTTTATTTTGTTCTTTGTCTAGGGGGAAAATCAGGTTGATATAAGCAAGCAGCGCTTTACTGTTAGCAAACATTCCAATGCTGCTTAGCGTGGTGTTTAGATGATTGTGTAACATATGTTGCATACTTTGTTTTCAATAATATAATAAGCACAACATACATAACAACAGCGATGTGAAAACAGCAGTTAAGAAAGCATCTCATTATAGCGATGTGGATGTGTGCACCCGCTCTTCAATTGAAACTCCAGTCATGCCATGTATATTTAGGCTATATAGCTCTAGTATTAAACATGAAAAAATTAATTACATCTTGATTTCTTCTATAAAACAGTTCTATATGTACGAAAATGTTAAAGAATATGTATGACTCAATATTTTAATGAATTGCAAAAGCAGAATAATTGACCATAGCTTACTGATTAATCGATTAGTTGATTACTTATTCTAGTAATCGTTATATTAATTATCAAAATAATCATTTGTAGCAGCCCTGTTAAAAAATCCATAGGATCTTATCTTATGCTGTGGAAATACAAGACAGAAGGACGCAGTCCTTAAAAGGGGCGGAGCTACATAAGGTCTGTCCACATTATTTTTGCCATAATATCACGCGCTGCCAATTTTAAGTGGAATGTCCAAGGTTTCCTGCGTCATTCGCTTACCCTGTACAAAACAGACTGTGATGCTGCTTGATATTGCAAACTGATATTTGTTATATGATTATTTCAATTCATTTTCATAATCATAAACATACAAGTTTGTGGTGCAAATAGTTTTACGGTTTACTTCACTTTGCTGTTCTTTTAGTTGTTGAATACTGAAGCGGAAGTCTCGCACATTCACAGAAAATTGCGAACACACACAGGACTATAGAGATACCAAGTCAGGAGAATGATAATTTGATCCGGGGGGAGATTATTCCTGAAAAGAGCTGATTTGAATTTTGCTGTGTTTTTCGTTTATGTCAAAGCGGAGCTTCTTATGCACGGTAATTCAGTAAACAAAGCTCAGCAGAGTGTGTGTGCTATTGTGCGTTTACTGCACTGGTGATTAGAGGAGCTTCAATCCCTCAGAGGATCTTGTGTATAGGCATCAACAGGATCATATTTGATTTGCAAATAGTTTTGATAAGACAAAAGTATGAAGGTCCTCAAAAGCTGCAGCGGCTTGGTGAAATGGCTCATCCTCGGCTTTTTAGCTTTTCCCAAAGATGAAAGGCAAAGGCAGACAATTTCCATTAGTGATGTGGCTTCCTCTGGTTGCCACAGCAACATTGCTGCATCTGTTGTGATGTTTCCAGATAAAACTCCCAAAATTTAGTGCTATTATTGTGCATTAAAGCTGGTGCCATTCGCACAGGCACATTTTGTCCTGATAACCTCTCATTGCTGTCTTATATATGGTATTTTCCATCATAGAATCCCTGTATGAAATATCAGAAAAGACGCACAGAGAAAGGAAAGAGAAGCCATGGTTTATTCTTTTGTGGAACAGAAGGTGAGAGGAGGTGATGAATGATCTATTGTGCTACGAAATGAAGTTCTTAAGTGCTTTAACTGATTGCTGAACATGAGAGTCAGGCCTCTCTTACACATGCTGACTCGCAGGAAGTGGGACGTTCCTCTGTGGGTCTGCTGTCGTACACACTCCCCCCTGATCAGACAATAAAACCAGCACCTGTGAGAAGAGAGAGAGATTAGTTTGTGTATGGGGGGGGAGAATTCTTCTGCTGCATCATCTGCTTTATTATGTTTTTTATTATATTTTGTGTTATTCTTTTTTGATTTTTTTTATTTCGTCATCGGTTCACAGTGTTATTATTTTTGGAGTATTTTTAAATAAGTAGAACAAAATCATGTGAAGAACTTTTAAATATAAATATAAGCTAGTATTAAGCTGTCATTTAAAAGTTTGTTTTGCTCTCCAAGTCTGCATTTATTTGGTCAAAAATACACTAAAATTAGTAATATTGTGAAATATTATTACAATTTCAAATAACATTTTTTTTATTTGAATATATTTTAAAATGTAATTTATTCCCATGATGCAAAGCTGAATATTAGCATCATTACTCCAGTCTTCAGTGTCCTTCAGAAATCCTTCTAATATGCCAATTTGCTGCTCCTGAAACATTTCTTATTATTATCAATATTGAAAACAGTTGTGCTGCCTGTCTTTGTGGAAATCATGATACATTTATTCAGGATTAGTTAATGAATAGAAAGTTCAAAAGAAGCAGTTATTTAAAACAGAAATCTTTTTAACATATTGAATATCTTTACTGTCACTTTAGATCGATTTAACGTGTCTTTTCTGAACAAAAATCATTACAAAATTACTTTTTTATTATAAAACCAAACAAAGCAATCTTACCATGTAATTGCTGTGCTTGTATCGGTTCTTCATCAGCTTTCATTAGTCGCAGTCACACTTAAGGCTGCCAAAATTCTGTTGCTCAGTTTGATTGTAAAGGCAATTAATCTGCAGATCTTCAAACATGTTCTCAAATCACAGCAAATTTTATAAAAAAAAAAAAAAAAAGTTTGTACTCAGAAATAATTCACAGAGAAATGAAAACTGTCATATTTCAATCACCTTAATGTCGTTCTTCCTTCTGTTATTCACTGATGATCTTTTCCTCAGTTATTCCTATCATTATTTGTTATTTAACTTGAGCACAAATCTGTTATCAGAGCTGCAATGGACTATCAGTGAAAACACAAATCTATCATAAGTCTTAAGAAGGCTCAGAATTAATCATTAGTGCATTAGATTATAAAGGTACCTTTATAGTGCTTTTGTGTCTTTTTTCAGCTTGGCAAGATAGATCACCTTCAGCTTTCATTGTATGAACAAAAAAAAAAAGCTAGGACTTTCTTAAGGACTTGCTTAATATGTCATTATGTGTTTCATGGATGAAAGAAAATTATACAGATTTCAGAGTTAAATATGAATGATTAAATGATTGCACTATTTGCAGGTAAAATTAGAGAACAAAACTACTGCAGTACATTACTAAAAACAGCATTTGCTGCATTCAACCCTTTCTTATTAGATGCAGATTTAATATTGCAGTCTATAAGGAAATGTGTTGCAGTATAAAACGCAATGAAAGAAAAGCTAATATATTTTGCTTTTCTGATTGTGACATTGGATGTGTGTTTTTGTTTGTTCTTTTGTTGTGCTTGTTTACACTCATTTTATAGCTAATCAGGGGAAATCAGTGTCTGCCGTTCAGACTGAGACTTCTACAGAAATGTGTCAGGAAAGCTCAAAGTAATTCCTGCCACAGAATTCTTTGATGAAATATGAATGGCAACAGATTCTTGTATTGATGTTTCCTAATGAATATGCATGAGCGCTTACTCCCATTGTACAGATGTATGTATAAGCTTTTTATTTTTGTCAGAAACAGGACTGAATATTTCATTCAGTAGAGGTTTATACTTAATTAGATTTTTCCTTTCAGATGTTTTAAATTGTTTAGTTGGAATAACAGGCATGTGTGCATTGACATAAATGTTTAAATATGCCACACCGTGCATGCACAGGCACACTTTATCACTCAAACACACACACACACACACACACACACACACACACACACACACACACACACACACACACACACACACACACACACACACACACACACACACACACTACCATATGCATCTACACTCCAGTGCTGACAGTGATGCAACACTCTCATGGGCTCAGATGAACTAAAAACAAATAGACTCTCTTCGCTCTGTTACGTGGTCCCTCTATATGTTTGCTTTGTTTCGTGTTGGCTGTGTCCCTTGATGATGCTGTGACACAGACACTGATATTTATGTACAACAGCCTATTTATAGCAGTCAAGATATTTAACAGCCATTAAAATAGGATTTCATTTTAGGATTTTTCATTTCACCACAAAATTACCACACAGTTTTTTTATAACTTCATTAAATTAAATATTGAGATTAGAACTTCAATCTGTATAATCTTAAATATAATTGATTTAAATATTTTTTTAAATGCATCATTTTACAAGTGTTTCAACATGCTTCCTAGAACAGAAGTTACATTAAGTACAATTTAAATCTGAATATTTAGACCACTTTAAAGGAGTCATTGGTTGCTACATGCACTTTTACATTTTGTTTGAACTGAAATGTGTGTTGGCAGTGTGTGTACACAACCACCCTATAATGAGAAAAATCCACCCGTTTTTTTTTATCTACTAAAATCTTTACTCCTTTCTCAAATCAAGCCGATCTCAGATGCCTGTCTTTGTAATGTTTTTTACACTACCACTGAGTAATTTTAACCAAACTATGTTACAGACTTTTCATTAAGACCCTAAAAAATCATATCAACTTGTGGAAAATGGGCATCCGATGACCCCTTTAATATATTATATTTAATTAATATTTATTTATAATAGAATATTTAACTATTTGACTGTTTCTGGGAGTTCTTCCTATGTTGCATGCATGTTTTAAACTGATAAATGTTTTAGAAAACAAGACGGTTAAACACTGAGATACATCTTTAATTTTAAAGAGCTGATTAGTTTCTAAAATCTGGCTCAGTCACAGATCATTTCAAGTTTGTAGGAATCTCAGGTTCATATTCGTCCTGATGTTACAGAAAGTGACAATATTTGAGTGGGTGGGTTGTTTAACTTTTAATTAACCCATTTTCACCAGTTTTGCTCTTTGAGGCTGATTTGCAGACTGGTTGTGAACACGTTTTTGTGATATTTATTTTGCTTTATTTTTACACTGCTTGAAAGGCTCTGAGCCTTTAACATAACAAAAGTGTAAATGCTGTGCTTAGATGCCATCCGTAAGTAAGTAAGGATTGGTTTTAGTTATAGCACACAGGTTACATAGCGCTTTAAAGGAAACATAAATTACACAGAGTAATATAAACATGAAGTAAAAAATAAAGTAGGAAAAGACAAAGGGAATAAATTGCACATCATAAATTAACCTGCATTTCTTCGGCAATGTTTCATCATGTATTGTTAGTTTGTCATAGGACTGACAGAAGAAGCAGTATTACTCTGCGTCTCAGACAGAAACAGCATTGTGATGGAGATTTTATGAGGAACAAGATGGAGGGCTTTGGCTCAGCGCCTAGATGGAGAGCACAGGACAGCATGACTGAGATTTCTTAGAGAAAGCCTGTGCTGTCATCCAGCCGAATGTGGGTTAGTCATCAAGGGTTTCCCTGCAACTCATCTGCTGTTTAGCACACAAGTGCTTTTTAATTTAGTAAATACTGTGGCAGCCATGTTCATTCCCGCTGTAGCATTTTGTTCACATTTCGACTTGCGTTTAATGACTCAAAAACCACTCTGAGCAATTTAAAGCATTAGACCAAGTCATTAGACCAGTAACTTTTGAGTTCAGGGATCATTCATTGAAGGAATAATTCACCCCAAAATGAAAATTTGCTAAAAATGTACTCACCCTCAGACCATCCAAGATGTAGATTAGTTTTTTTTTTTTTTTCATCAGAACAGATTTGGAGAAATGTAGCATTGCATCACTTGCTCACCAATGGATGCTCTGCAGTGAATGGGTGCCGTCAGAATAAGACTCCAGACAGCTGATTAAAACATCACAATAATCCACAGGTAATCCACACCACTCCAGTTCATCAATTAATGGCTCGTGAAGAGAAAAGCTGTGTGTTTGTAAGAAACAAATCCATAATTAAGATGTTTTTACAGTAACTTCTGATCATTGCCTCTAGCTACAGTAAAATACTTTTATCCATAATATTGCTTTCTTTTGTTAAAAAGCCATTTAGTCTGAATCAGGAGAGAAATATGCACAGATTAATTTACAAGCCAAAACAGTTCTAAGCAAATTTATTGGTGGATTTTGATGTAAGAGGATGACAGGGGATGGACTCTTCACTGGAGGAAGAATTTTTATGGATTATGGATTGGGATTTTAGCAACAGTTTGAAGCTAAAATACCTTAATTATGGATTTGTTTATTACAAAAATTCAAGTTTTCATTTCTCAAGATGTTAACTGATGGACTGGAGTGGTGTAGATTATTGTGATGTTTTTATCAGCTGTTTGGACCCATTCACTGCAGAGGATCCATTGGTGAGCGAGTAATGTGATGCTAAAATTCATTCGGAAGAAACAAACTCATCTTGGATGCCTTGAGGCAGAGTAGATTTTCAGCCAGTTTTTTTCATTTCTGGGTGAACTATTTCTTTAAAAACAACCAGCTCATTTGTAGTTTGTTGTGAATCAGAATTGTATGTAACCAGACAGTACATGAAAATAGAAAAATGTGTTTCTATTTATTGTCTTTTGTATTATTTTTAAGCAGCCAATCGTGCTTTCCTACACTTTCAATTCACACTGCAAACTCAACACTCCACTTAAACATAACTTTTTTCCGCAGTGGTGTAGATTTAAAGGCTGTACAACTCTCCTGCTGGATAGCAGTGCAGAAAACAGGAGTATTTTAGGGGAAATCTAAAATGTTTAATGTGATAAATGCTTCAAGGTAACCAGATTTCTTGCTTGTAATACACAATATCTTCTACCAAACAAGCTGTAATTCAAGGACAAAGACAACAAGTTTTCTATCCCTTCCGAAAATCCCATTACTGTATATGGAGACAGCCCAACATTGCTTAATGTACCAAATCAACAACCCAGGAACACAAAATCTTTCAAAGTTGCTGGTCGTAAACACTGTCTACAAACACTGTCTAAAGTCTTTTCTTTATAGACTATTGGGTTTCTGAAGGAAGCAAGTTTAATGTTAAACTTTTCGATTAGGCTGGTGGGCTGAACCATTTGTCTTTAGACAATGTTTATGATCAATAAGATGCTAAATACAGTTGGTCTTGCGAGGCCAAAGTATTAGTACATGTTAAGTTGTGTCTATATAATGGTTTTGGATGGGTAAGAGGCATTAAGGTGAATCTTTGTGCCTTGTGTTTTGATTATGGCATCGTTTTTGCATGCAGATGGTGTTTATGTTCATTAAGTTTTGAGAGGAATTCTGCGGTCATCACTTTGGTACATTAATCAACATTTGTTTGTTTTATAATTGGACTGGTTGTTTTGGCTGTAGATGGTGTTTATGATGAGAAGTGTGAAATTTGGCTGTTTTTGTAGTATATTAAGCCACACACTGTAAGTTATTTCAGTGCGGTGTTTGTCAGTGGAAAAGTGTGGACGTTTAAGAACCCGTTAATCAACAAAATATTATGAAAATGATCCGATTCCAGTGTTTCTTATAAAACGGAAACCGATTCTGAATAGGATTCAGTTCTCAATTCCCATAGTCCCTGTGGTGATAAAGTACGATCTCTTAATAGCCAATTGCATCTGGGAAAATGGCCAAGCCTGGACACTGAAGTGCTGTAAAGAGTGATGTGAAAGGTCCAGCCGGAGGCATCAGAGGAATTAAAGCATATGCTCAAAGCACCTCATTTGTTAAGTGTCACGTATTAGCAATCTTTAGACTTGTGGAAAGGTTGACAGATTTCGAAACCAGATTTAGACCTGACCTTGACCTGAAACTCTCATCTCATTCCTGACCTTCACCCTCTGAAATCACAGCAGACTATTTAACACTCTCAAAATTGTATTGTGATGTCATCTACCTGAAGGCAGCAGTTAAAATGTTATTTTATTCTTGCAGACACAAGGGTTAATGGGAGCAGCCATTGCTTTTCCTTTTTGAGGCCTTTGTTTAATGATGAAAAAAGAGTGAGTGAATTGTAATTGCTAGAGGTCTCCTTAATTGTGTTTTATCTCAGATATTGCTCTTTAAAGACACAAATGAGACAATTGTTGTCATACTGTGATACGATAATGTGATGAGAAATACATTAAAACTCATAATGAAATCTCCCACATTTGATTGTAGACTTAAGTATCTTGGTGAATTTGAGCAGATATTGAGATGTTGATGAGATTTGTTTTAAAACACTGAAAAAAAGTATACTTTTCCTTTTTTGAGGCCTTTGTTTAATGATGAAAAAAATAAAAATAAAAAACATCACCTGCTTTAAAATCCCTGGCCAAATTATCTACTGTTTTTTGACAAACACCAAGGTGGTCTGGTCATTTAATTGCTGTCTGAATAAACATCTCTAAGTTTACAAGAAGAAATCAATTCAAAATTCACTGTTTAAATCCTTTTTGACCCATGTTGAACACCGTACGGTAACTATTGCAAAAAAAAAAATACTGTTTTTCTGTAATTTACATGCATATTTAATACTGGGAGCTGTTAAAAACAAAAAGAAAAAAGAGAATAAAAGCACATAAACGTTTGAAATGGGTCGTTATTATGGCAGTGACAGGTATGCAATACAATTAAAATATGTATTATACACATAAAAATATAAACCAAGCAATTTTGTTTACCTTACGTAAAGAAGAGGTTGTGTTATTTACCACATTTTAAATGATATCCATAATTTTGAGAGATAAAATGCAAGACAGATAACCATTTCAACTATAGTGCATCTATTTTCCAACTTTTATAAACAGGAGGTTTTATAATTAGTGCTGTCAAATGATTAATCGCAATTAATTGCATCCAAAATTTAAGTTTTTGTTCACATAATATATCTTTGTGTACTGTGTATATTTCTTATGTATAAATAAAAGCACACACATACAGTATATATTTTTAAAATATTGTTTACATGTATATATTTATATTCATATAATTGATATTATATATAAATATATTTAATATATAAACAACATATTTTTCTTAAATATATATACATACATGTGTTTGTATTTATATATACACATAATAAATATACACAGTACACACATATATACCATGTTAACAAAAACTTTTATTTTGAATGCCATTAATCGCAATTAATCGTTGGACAGCACTATTTATAATACAAATAATAAACAGGATATTATATATTAAGTTATTCTCATTATACCGTGAATAAATCCCAATCCAAATTCATGAGTTTTATCACTGAGGTGCCATTTAAATTTATTATTACAGCTGTCCACATTAGACAATTACCATCCGAATAGGCCTTTAGTTGTGTTTTTATTGGTGGTGGTTGAGGAGAGACCCCCCACATGATTGTAAAGCGCTTTGGGTGTACAACAATACACAATAAAGCGCTATATAAATGCATCATTCATTCATTCATTCATTCATTCATTATTCCAGATATTGCTCGTTAATTTGCTTATATAGGATAAATAAAAATAGACACAAGTGAGAAGAATTTTAATTGCTGACTTGTTTTGATCTTGACTGATCTGAGCACAATTTGCGACGTTGTAGAGATATTTTCTGAAACTCTAGAAGAGACACATGAGATTACTGGAGTCTTTTGCTAAAACTTTTGATTTCACTGCTGTTTAGGAGAAGAAGAAGAAAAAAAAGATTAAAGATCTCATTTGTGATTGTTCTTTCCTACAGGTGAAACTGAGGTGTTTTGTATGATGGCAGACCGCTAAGATGTTGGCTCAGGATTAGGTACATAAATGATCAAATTTCCATTTCACTCAAAATTAATTTGCTGCAGATCAATTGAAAAGGCCTTGGGTTGTTATCTAACTGCTATTAGCAGAGGAACCATGACACAAAGTCATTAGCGGGGAAATATGGGAGTGCAGTGTCTCCCGGTTTCAAGTTATGAATTAACAATAGATGCAACCTGTATGATTGTACAATGATAAACAACAGTACAATCATTACCATAATGTTGAGGAAAAAACATTTCGGGTAATTTGGATTGCAGGAGAACATTAACTTTGAATACAAAGCAGCAAACATTTATTCATGTATATTAAACAGACAAATGCGATTTTATTAGGGCAGATCCAATTATGGAGCGAGGAATCATTAGAGTCATTACAAAGCACAGGGAAATGCTGCCACATGCACTTTCCATTGGAAGAAGGCTTCTTGTTTTCTATTTGTTCTCCTAACGTACATTTTGAAATGTTGCTGTGGATTTTAAATGACTTTTGTGGCATGGGTTATAGACACATTCAGAAAAAGACATAGGTTTT
The DNA here is from genome assembly GCF_018340385.1 of Cyprinus carpio. Lineage (NCBI taxonomy): Eukaryota > Metazoa > Chordata > Actinopteri > Cypriniformes > Cyprinidae > Cyprinus > Cyprinus carpio. Next base: position 29,417,135 of record NC_056605.1, on the reverse strand, counting down.
ATGATACGCCATTCAGAGCGGGCGCCTGCTGTGAATTTGACACCCGTTGTGAATTGTGTTTGATATTGCTGAGACATTTTGCACGAACACCTGGTAATGATGTTTCGCCATGTGTCTCAGATAATGCAAATGGCTGTATATATCTTTTTCGACACAGCACCTCATTACAGGTGTTATATCATGACAGTGGTATTGTCCTCATAACCATCCCAATGCCTAGAACCGAAATAGTATGGGCTGTTGTGAAAATGTTTTTGATTCATATATATGCAAAAGCACCCTGCCCATTCATATAGATTTTTTCTGGATCTAAAAGTGGACTTACAATGCAGGTTCCAGGTAAAAAAGTTTAAATAAATAAATTTTAATACAAATGTTAATACATTTTGAATAAATACGTTTTAATAAATGTTTATTTGTGTATATTATATATAAATACAAACACATACATGTATTTATGTATATTTAAGACATTTTATTTTGAAGTCAATCAATCACGATTAATCGATTTGACAGTAAGTCAGTAGGTAAATAAATAAATTCCAAATGGTTTATACGATACATAGTCCAAATGGCATAACTAAAATAGAAATACAGTTTTATTTCTTGTAATACATGCATAAACTTGTCAATAATTTGACAAACTTGGACAATAATTTAGCATATAATGTTAAATATAATAATAAATAAATGAATGAACAAACAAACAAACAATTATTATATTTTATATATTTATTTTATTCTGTATAAAATATATATTAGATTAATTAGTTATCTATATATTAGAATTCTTATTTATATTATATGCTGAATTATTGCCCTGTCAAATGTATGCATATGTGTGTGTGTGTATATATGTATGTGTATATATATGTATGTGTATATATATATATATATATATATATATATATATATTAGTGCTGTCAAATGATTAATTGCGATTTATTACGTCCAAAATAAGTTTTTGTTTACATAATATGTGTGTGCACTGTGTATATTTATTAGATATATATAAATACACACACATGCATGTATATATTTAAGAAAAATGTTGCTTATATATTAAATATTATATTATATTATATAAATTATATGAATATAAATATATACATGTAAATACATGTAAATATTTTCAAAATATATGCTGTATGTGTGTGTGTTTACTGTATATATACATAATAAATACACACAATACACACACATATATTATGTAAACAAAAACTTTTATTAATCCTTTGACAGCACTAGTATGTATATTAATATCATTTTAGTTCTTATTTACTTGTGCTTACTTACCTTTTGGAAGGTGACTTCAAAATACATGAACCTCACATCTTAGGTTTCTGTGTTTCTGCTCAGAATCAGCCAAAGGGAAATACAAGTTGTTTCTAATCCTTGAATGTAGCCTAATATAGCCATTTCATGTAATATTTAAAGCGCAAGAGAAGCGGTGTATTTCATAAATGGATTTAACTAGCGGCAGTTCATAAAAACAAATTGATAAAAAAAAATGCCATTCATAAGATGCAGTTCATTGAAATCTTCTGCAGCCCTAGTGTTAGGAAACACTGCGCTTTAGACTACATTTGCAGTGAACTACTCAGTCATGTTTTCGTTGTCTTTGTTTATGTCTAATCACCCAGGGCACAAATTTGGCCAGGACTGTGACTAGTGTCTCCTCCAAAACACATGCATGATGCCCCTGCGAACCGTGTTAGTCACGTCCACCATCCTACTTCTTAGTCCTAGGTGCCTCTTCATTCTTTCAGCAAGTATTTAGAATGACAGTTACAGATCACACGGCTCTGAAAATAAGATGAGAGATTATGTTGGTGACACCTTGCCGAGTCCGTCAATCACTCTGCATCAGACCCGGTGAGAAATATTAAACCCAGCACGTTTGCGTGTCTGTATCAAGATGCTGTGAGGGTGAATTACGTGCTAGACACAACAGAAGTGATAGCAAAGGTTCAGTCCTCACTGCCCTGCATTCATTCACTCTGATGGGTTCAACTACCTTGAATCTTTGCAGAGGACAGACTATGAATGAGGTGCATGTGTGTAAATCGTTGTTCTGTGGATTATATGCAAGGTTTTAAAGAGAAGAAAGACTATTCTTTGATAGCTGTGTGATAGCTCGGTCAATTTCTTAAGTTTAGTCATTGAAAAATGAGCTAGAGATTTCTGTGAATTACTGTAAAATGTGTTTATAAAGTGGTCAAATCGATCGCATGTTATTTTAACGGGCCATTGCAAAGTGTCTCTGTCAGTCGTTTTTCTTCTCTTTTCCAGTAACGAGATTAAAACCTGCAGAGATTTTCTCACAGTCACTGAAGAGAGGGACACCTCATTTGAAAGTGATTACAGCGAATCACATTAGTGCAAGTGAATAGAACTGTTCTTAACCTTTACAACACATTCATTGTTAGCTGAAACAATATGTCATTTAAAGGAATAGCTCACCCAACCAATTAAAATTAGCTGAAAATATACTCCCCCTCTAGGCTATCGAAGATCTAGATGAGTTTGTTTCATCATCAGAACAGATTGGAGAAATTACAACATTGCATCACTTGCTCACCAATGGATGCTCTGCAGTGAATGGGTGCAATCAGAATGAGAGTCCAAACAGCTGATAAAAACATCACAATAATCCACAAGTAATCCCCACCACTCCAGTCCATCAGTTAACATCTTGTGAAGCCAAAAGCTTTGTATTTGTAAAGAAGCAAATCTATTATTAAGGTGTTTTGATTTTAAACCATTGCTTTTTGTCAAGAGTCCATAAACCATTAAAATGCTTCCTCCAGTGAAAAAAACAACATCCCCAAATTGTAGTCTCGCATCAAAATCCAACTGTTTTCACTTAACTGTGCTTGATCTGTGCGTATTTCTCTCCTGATTCAGACAAGACATCTTTTTCATTGGAGAAAGCTGTATTATGGATAGAAGACTCGCTTAAGCCTGATAGCAACAGGAATAAAATAAAAAAAGACAAAAAAAATGCAGCTTTTCACTTCACTTTGATGGATAAGATTTGATGGACTGAAGTCTTGTGGATTATTGTTTTTATCAGCTGTTTGGACTCTCATTTTGATGGGACCCATTCACTGCAGAGGATCCACTGATGAGCAAGTGATGTAATGCTACATTTCTCCAAATCTGTTTTGATGAAGAAACAAACTCATTCACATCTTGAATGGCCTGAGGGTAAGTAGATTTTCAGCAAATAATCATTTTTGAGTGAACTGTTAAATAAGCTAGTAACATTAATTTATTGTGAAACAAATGTAGCTGTATTTAAATTTTTGCTTAATTCCAGTTTCATTGTCAGAGGATTAGTAAATATTTGTATGTCTCTAAAATGATTATACCTCACCAGCCCAACAGTGAGAACAGACTTTTGTCCGTAGCTAGGCTGTAATCACTGAGCCTCTTTTTCACCATTTCAACTTTCTGTTTTTCTTCTGTTTTGTCATGTGTGCAGTGAGATGTATCAGATCGGAAAGATTGTTTCGAAACTCACTGCTTATCAGTGCAGAGGGAAAGTGAGAATGAAAGGGTGAGGTGTTGCAGAGGAAGAGAGTGTGGGAAAGGAAATATTAAACTGATTAAAATAATTGAAAGCCAGTAAAACATTCCCCGGAGGGGTAGATATGATTACTGATCAGTCTGCCATGACCATTGCAGATTTCAAAAGACTTACACATCAATTTTGTCACTTTAAAAGAGCCAATAGCGCTTGACCAGTGACATTCATAGATGGATTATTAGATGGATATATGAACAGATGGAGCGATAGACACGCCACTAAAAAATTTGGGGTCAGTATGATTTTTTGAGAAGGAATTCATATTTTGTATTCTGCAATGATGCATTAAATTGAGTATCAGTAAAGACATTTATCATTTTACTAATTTTTTCAATTTCAAACAAATGCTGTTCTTTTGACCTTGCTATTCATCAAAAAAAAAAAAAAAAAAAAATGAAGCAGCACACCTTTAACATTAACAGCAATCAGAAAGGTTTTTTTTTTTAGCAGCAAATCAGCATATTAGAATGATTTCTGAAGGATCATGTGACACTGAGTTATGATGCTGAAAATTCAGCATTGCATCACAGAAATATATTACAGTTTATTTGGAATAGTAGAAATATTTCACAATATTACAGTTTTTATTGTATTTTTTAACTTTGTGAGCAGAAGAGACTTCTTTCAAAAAATCGTACTGATTATATAGGAGTTAGATAGATACATAGTCAGAATTTTAGCGCTGTAACTGAACTTTAGTTTAGTGTTGACAGGTAGTTCATCGTGACAAGTTGGCAATTCATTATCACCCAAAAATAGCATTTGTTTCCATATGGTCAGGCCTATATATACCTGTCATGTTTGGAATGGTTGAATCTCGACAATCTCCCTGAATGACGTTATTGTTGTTGTGACACTTGATCGTTGTCGTTCTGCAGGGACTTTATTTTAAGCTATTGAATTCTGCAGTGCTGTGTTGTGGTTTTATGCTGTCTCTGGTGGACTGTCTGCTGTCAGCCTTCATGTCTCTCCATCCTGCTGTGACTGTGCAGGGCATGACGGAGCGGCGTATGCCGGTATTCTGAGAGTCCGGGATCGTCTTTCTCTGTGGAGCTCCTGGTATGGATGTAGATGTGGAGAGGGGATATGGCGACACATTTCTGCAGACAGGTGACAGGACGCTGAGGTGTCGTTTCCCTTGATGGTGAACCGAACAAACCAGTCACACTGCTGGCAGATTTGTGTTGGTTAATGATGGCTTCAGTGTTGAGGAGCTTTCCAAACTACAAGCTATTTCAATTTAGTCAAGCAATCATAAAAAAAAAGAGGAAATAGTGAAAATGCACTACAAGTTTATTCTAAAAATAGCTCATTATAAAAACAACAACAACAACAACTTTGTTTAGAGGGAAATGTGTATTTAAATCTGTTAATCAGATTTTATTACAACGGTCTCCGGAATACGTCATTCTGATTGGCTGGTTGTGGCATATTTTTGTGTAATTTGCTTATTTCACTGTAGTCCATAGGAATTTGACAGTTCTACTTTTTTATTTGTCTAATATCAATCCACATTCTCTCTATTTTTATACCAATGCAAATGTGAATCTTGGAACTCTGATAGATAAACAGAAGTTTGGATGACTAAGAGTGGCTCTAACAAGTAAAATGAAAAAGAAAAAAACAAGTATTCATTGAAAAATATAAATAAAAAAACAATAAAACTTCAAATAAAATTGAATAAATAATAATTGACAAAAACAGACATATTAACCGATTTTATTTTTTTGGAATTTTGTTAAATCTAAAAATAAATAATAATTACAGAAATTTTATTAAGGAAAATGAAAACATTTTATAGAGGACTGCAATTAAAGAACTTGAACTCAGGTTCCCTTTCAGTCGGTCACTCTCGACGGCACGTCGGTGACCGACGAAAATGGGATATCGCTTCGATAGACCAATCTACTTCGAGTGTAAACTAAACGAGCCAATGCACATTGGCATGCAATTATTGCATCCAGCTGCCGCTGATCACATCTTTATTGTAGTTGGTCAGAGGGTGAGTTTAATAAGGGATTTTGTGTTATGAGTAGAGGGTTTTTGTTGTTCTGCTCAACTGTGTGCTCCTGCTGTGAATTACGAGTTCAGCACGCTCTCGGAAGCTTCGTGTGTTGGCGAGACGGCGCTTCAGCGGTGGTCGTTCCAGTGTTCAGCACGCTCTCGGAAGCTTCGTGTGTTGGCGAGACGGCGCTTCAGCGGTGGTCGTTCCAGTGTCGAGTGGATTGCACACTTCAGGTTGCACTACCCCCTGTCGTGTTGCAAGCGGCCAATTCCCCTGTGCGCCTCAGCACTAAAAGAGCATTTCCCAAAGAGCAAATTTCTCTAAAAGAGCTTCATGGGTGCGTCTTTGTAAAGACGACGGATCGTCCTTATAAGGATGCCGTTTCACCCGTGCGTTTCTGGGTGCGGTCGTTACCTGGCAACGGGTGATGGTCACGCTTGCTGCCTCACGTGTCTGGGCAAACACGCTGAGGTAGCTTTCGTGGATGAGTCATCTTCTCTCTGCGGGAAGATGACCATCTCGGAGCTGCGAACCAGGCTCTGCTTCCTTCAAAAAAGGGGGCGGAGTCCCGCTGCCGCGATTTGGGGCTCGTTCTGGCGGCCGACAGACGAAAACCATTTCCAGCAGTAGCACGGGCGGTTTGAGGATTATAGTGGTGGCAAACCCCTCAGGGAACCAACCCTCTGGGGACCATCACTCCTCTTGCATCTCCAATCCAGAGGAGTAACCCACGGAACGCGCTGGGCCCTCTTCAAAGAGCGTACCAGTGGTATCCAGTGGGCCTCCCCCTGACCAGATGTCGATCTCAGCATCGGAGGGAGAGCTGTCAGATGAAGATTCAGCTGTGCTGCTGCCCTCTGGGACGGTGGCGGAGCCTGAATTGGATCCGGAGATGACAGCTATGTAGGGCTCGAGTGGAAATCTCCACCGCGTCCCGAGCCCTCGAGGCAGGATGATTGGTTTCTCAAGGTGGCGCGCGCTGGTTTTTAGCGCCCCACCCTGGTGCCTTTCTTCCCGGAAGTGCATGACGAGCTCACCAGGTCGTGGATGGCACCTTTTACTGCCAGAAAGGTCACCGTGCATTCTCTGGGTCGTGCGATGTCCACGCTTGTGGTCCAGGAGCACCATCTCTGGCTGAGTCTGGTTGAAATGAGGGACGCGGACAAAGATCAGTTCCTTAATGCCTGTGTCCCAGACCGGCCTCTTCGGTGACGTGGTCGAGAACCTGGCCCAGCAGTTCTTGGCTGCATGGCAGCAGACTGAGGCGGTCCAACCTTCTGCCCGGCGGGCAGCTGCTGCCTCCACCCGTCCGCCGGTTGCAACGCACCAGCCTGCTCGTCGCCGAGTGCGTCCCCCTGCGTCCACCCGCTCCCGCGCCGCATCCGCAGCAGCCTCCAGCAAGTGGCGCCGTAGAGCTGGGCATAGGCAGGCCGCCCCCACCCGTCCTGGCTCCCGTCAAACCTGGTGGTGAGCGGAAGGGCAAGAGGCCCCGGGACGGGTGGCTCAGAGAGAGGTAGCCGCTTTCTGGGGGATGGTAAAAGCACCTCTCCCTCCCCTGGAGAAGGGCCAGGGGAGAATCTGGAAGTCTCGACGAGAGAGCGTTTTTTTTCTGTCTCTGGGTCCCAGGAGGGCATGGAGAGTTGCGGACGGCCAAACACCGGACCTCACTCATCCTCCTCCTTCGCCAGATGGCAGCAGCGGGTGGTTCGAGAGCGTCAACAAAGGCCCTACTCACGCACCCTCTGCCAACCCGTGGAACCAGGTGAGCCCTGCACCCCACACTCGCACCACACTCAGGCCTGCTCACAAGCCGCCCGAGATGGGTCCCTGTGTTCCACCTCGCTGCCCCACTGCGGGTACGGCTGTGGTTCGCGCTGGTCCCGCTTGTACGGTTTCTAAGCGCCTGGTCAGCGCTACCCAGCCCGTCTCGCTGGGTCCTGCGGACCATCAGCCTCGGCTATGCGATGCGATTCAGTTCGCCCGGCGTCCCCCCAAGTTCAACGGTATCCACTTCACTACAGTGAAAGCGTCCGATGCCCCTGTTCTGCGGGAAGAGATCGCAGTCTTACTGGTGAAAGACGCGATAGAGCCGGTCCCTCCAGCCGATATGAGGATGGGGTTTTACAGCCCCTACTTCACTGTACCCAAGAAAGGCGGTGGGTTACAACCGATCTTGGATCTGCGAGTTTTGAACCGGGCTCTTCATCGGCTACTGTTCAAGATGTTGACGCAGAAACGCATCTTCGGGTGCGTCCGTCCCCGAGATTGGTTTGCAGCGATCGACCTGAAGGACGCGTACTTTCATGTATCGATCCTTCCGCGCCACAGACCTTTTCTGCGGTTTGCATTCGAAGGACGGGCATGTCAGTACAAGGTCTTGCCCTTCGGGCTGTCCCTGTCTCCCCGTGTCTTCACGAAAGTCACGGAGGCGGCTCTTGTTCCCCTCAGAGAGCAGGGTGTTCGTATTCTCAACTATCTAGACGATTGGCTGATACTAGCAAAATCTCGGGATCAGTTGTGCGAACACAGGGACCTGGTGCTCCGGCACCTCAGCCTGTTGGGCCTTCGGGGTCAACTGGGAAAAGAGCAAACTCTTGCCAACGCAGAGGATCTCTTTTCTCGGTATGGAGTTGGATTCGGTCGACCAGACCCAGGCACGCCTCACAGAGGAACGTGCGCGGTCGGTGCTAGCCTGCTTGAATACATTCAAGAGCAGGACAGCGGTCCCACTGAAACTCTTTCAGAGGCTCCTGGGGCATATGGCGGCCGCAGCGGCACTTACATCGCTCGGCCTATTACATATGAGACCGCTCCAGCACTGGCTTTATGGCCGAGTCCCGAGGTGGGCGTGGAAGCGCGGCACTCACCGGGTCCAAGTTACACCGGCCTGTCGCCCAAACCCTCACCCCCCCCGTGGTCAGATCTTGCGTTTCTCAGGGCAGGGGTGCCCCTAGAGCAGATCTCCAGGCATGCTGTGGTTTACACGGATCCCTCCACCACCGGCTGGGGGGCCACGTACAACGGGCATGCAGTCTCAGGGGTTTGGACGGGCCCGCAGCTGCAGTGGCACATCAATTGCCTAGAGTTGTTAGCAGTGCACCTTGCCTTGAACCGTCTCAAAGGTCACTTACGAGGCAAGCATGTGCTGGTCCGAACGGACAACACAGCGACCGTTGCGTACATCAACTGACAAGGTGGTCTGTGGTACATTCGCATGTCACAACTCGCCCGCCACCTCCTCCTTTGGAGTCAGAAGGTTCTGAGGTCTCTTCGTGCCGTTCACATTCCAGGCCTGCTCAACCGTACAGCCGACGAGGTGTCTCGAGCAATGCTCCCAGGAGAATGGCGACTCCATCCCCTGACGGTCCAGCTAATTTGGAGACGGTATGGAGCCGCTCAAGTAGATCTGTTTGCTTCTCCAGAGACCGCTCACTGCCAGTTGTTCTACTCCCTGACTGAGGGAACTCTCGGCAGGGATGCACTGGCACACAGCTGGCCGCGGGGCCTACGCAAGTATGCGTTTCCCCCAGTGAGCCTTCTTGCACAGACACTGTGCAAAGTCCAGGAGGACGAGGAGCAAGTCTTGCTAGTGGCGCCGTATTGGCCCACGCGGTCCTGGTTCCCCGAACTAGTGCTCCTCGCGACAGCCCCTCCTTGGCCGATTCCTCTGAGGAAGGATCTACTTACTCAGAGACGGGGGAACCATTTGGCACCCGCGTCCAGACCTTTGGAAACTCCATGTCTGGTCCCTGGACGGGACGTGGTGGTTCTAGGTGACCTGCCCCAGGAGGTAGTGAACACCATCACTTCGGCAAGAGCACCGTCTACGAGACACGCTTACGCCTTGAAGTGGAACCTGTTCGTCGAGTGGTGTTCTTCTCGCCGAGAAGACCCCCGAAGATGCCCGATTGCGGTTGTGCTTTCCTTTCTGCAGCAAGGGCTGGAGCGAAGGCTGTCTCCCTCCACCCTCAAAGTCCAGGTTGCCGCTATTGCTGCGTACCATGACCCCGTGAATGGGAAGTCTTTAGGTAAGCATGACCTCGTTATCAGGTTCCTTAGAGGGGCCAGGAGGTTAAATCCTTCCCGGCCCCCCTCCATACCCTCTTGGGACCTGACTCTGGTGCTGAAATCACTACAGCAGGGCCCATTCGAGCCTTTGCATTCAGTCGAGCCAAAGTTTCTTTCATTGAAAACTCTGCTCCTGCTTGCACTGGCCTCCATCAAGAGGGTAGGGGACCTGCATGCATTTTCGGTCGACGATTCATGCCTGGAGTTTGGGCCAGCTGACTCCCAGGTAATCCTGAGGCCCCGGCCCGGCTACGTGCCCAAGGTTCCCACTACACCCTTCAAAGACCAAGTGGTGGACCTGCAAGCGCTGCCCCTGGAGGAGGCAGACCCAGCCCTAGCTTTGCTCTGTCCCGTCCGAGCATTGAGATGCTACGTAGACCGGACACAAAGCTTCAGGACCTCAGACCAGCTCTTTGTCTGTTACGGAGGCCGGCAGAAGGGGAATGCCGTCTCTAAGTAGAGGATGGCCCTCTGGATTGTGGATGCCATAGCCCTGGCTTGTCAGGCACAGGGTGTGCCCTGCCCGTTCAGGTTGCGAGCTCACTCAACAAGAAGTGTTGCATCCTCCTGGGCGCTGGCTCGTGGCGCCTCGCTGACAGATATTTGTAGAGCTGCGGGCTGGGCGACCCCTAACACGTTCGCTAGGTTCTATACCCTTCGTGTAGAGCCGGTATCCTCCTGTGTTCTCACCTCAAACGGGTAGTGGCATGAGAGGCCCCGGTTAGTGTCGGCTTGCTAAAACCGCTCCAGAGTGTCCGTACTGTAGACCCTGTTGAGATCCTCCATCACCCTAGGCAGCTGGACGCGGCGGAATGTCCGGCGACAGGCCTTCATGATGAATCAGTGAGAACCATGGAAGGCTGGGTTCCATATTGAGACCTAAGCGGTACTCGTATGCGTATAGTCCACGGTATAGCCTTAGAGCCCGTGTTTCCCCGGCAGACTTCTGCCTTTCCAGGAGGGTTTGAATCACCTCAAATTTCTCCATATACACCTAAACGGATGCTATATGTGTATTTGCTCCCGGGACCTCCTTCGGGAAGGATGGAGCCTCCGCAGCGTCCCTGTTCCAAGTGGAACGGGTAAGTTTTTCCAGTGTTATCCAGTCTCACTCAGTGAGGTAGTGCTTTGACAATGGTGAGTGGAGCTACTTGTTCCGAGCCCCGGCCTACACCTAATAGGGGCGCAGGCGACTCGCACAGGACACTGGAAGGGGCAGCACCCATGGCGCTTTGGTAGGGATCCCATTTTCGTCGGTCACCGACGTGGCATCGAGAGTGACCGACTGAAAGGGAACGTCTCGGTTACGTATGGTAACCCTCGTTCCCTGAAGGAGGGAACGGAGACGCCACGTCCCGTCGCCATGGTTGGTGTACCACCGCTGAGCTGCCGGGTCTCCAGCTCGGCTCCTCAGCGAAAACCTGGTATGCATTGCACCTGCTGCCTTATTATACTCACTCTGTGATCAGCGGCAGCTGGATGCAATAATTGCATGCCAATGTGCATTGGCTCGTTTAGTTTACACTCGAAGTAGATTGGTCTATCGAAGCGATATCCCATTTTCGTCGGTCACCGACGTGGCGTCTCCGTTCCCTCCTTCAGGGAACGAGGGTTACCATACGTAACCGAGACGTTCACTTGTATTCGAACTTGCTACAGACTTGGATATTTTAAACTCGAGTGCAGTCAAGATAAAAAAAAGACAGAAAAAAAGACTCTCTGAGATTAAAAATATCTTTCAAAGGAGCGTCCTGGCCACAATGGGCAGCGAGAAACAAAATTAAGATAACACAACATAAATAAACTGTCTTTCACCCTAACTCAATAATGATGCTGCCACACATTTTATGCTGTTATTTTTTATTATCTGTAGGCTTTGTTTCAGAATCACTGGTGACAATTACTATTTGACTCCCATCCCTCTACAGAATTTGTGGATTAGTGGATTACACAGTAAATATTCATCCATGGCATTTGATATTTTGATATTTCTTTCACCAGAAAAAAAAGGTCAAAATCAAAATTTAAGTTTAGGACCTCTGGTTGAGTTGACTAGTTCAGGATGACCCATTTGCTTTTCTTTTTCCATTTGCCAAAAGCTTTTCTTTTTGTGTTTGCCAGATGAGTTGAAAAACATGACATTGGACAGTGTGGAAAGGGATTTATTAATTTACATTATTTACATTTACAGTTACATTTAACTACATTTTAAACATGAATTTAAAAAAAATTGTGCTGTAAATGACCATTTTTCTTAGAGAAATATTTACGTTGATTTACAAGCTATAAAATAGTTTTTATGACTTGTGGGGGAAAAAGTAGCTTGTTACTGGAAAAGCTGCACTATTTTAGTTGTACTACTATCACGCTTCTGAAAATTGCATTGAAGTTAGCAGCATCGCTACTTTTAGTTAGTCGCTCCCCAACGCTGATCACTCTCATTTCGTTTGGCTAGAGAGGACGGTTCAGGCGGGCTGGCGCCCTGCTGGGACAGAGAGACAGGGTCTCTCATATATCTGCCCCCACATCTGTCCCTCCACGTCTCTGTGGGTCTCAGGTGTCTGCTGTGCTGTTTGTGTCTCTGGGGCCTCTCTATTACATCACGGTTTTCAGAACTTTCACCCCTTCAGAACTCTGACCCGCAGAGCTTGGTTTGAAGCTTTGACACTTAGTATGTGCACGTTGTTTTCAGCTTGTAAGAGAGCATCTCAGTTTTTTAATTGGTTTTTAGTGCATCTGAGCTCAGTCTGTATAGAGCTTCAGACTTTTAAAGGAATAGTTCACACAAAAATGGCAATTTGCTGAAAATGTAATCACCCTCAGTCCATTTAAGATGTGGATGATTTTGTTTCTTTATCTAAACAGATTTAGAGAAATGTAGCATTACATCACTTGCTCACCAGTGGATCCTCTTCAATGAATGGGTGCCGTCAGAATGAGAGTCCAAACAGCTGATAAATACATATTTGTTTTAGAGCTGTTTTTGCTTTTAAACAGGGCTTGATCTGTGCATATTGCTCTCTTGATTCAGACAAGATGACTTTGTTTTTGCTGGAGTAAGAAATATTATGGATAGAGGACTCATATTTTAAGTCAGAAACAGCTTAATGATGGATTTGTTCTTACAAATATGCATCTTTTCACTTCATAAGATATTATTTAGTGAACCGGAGTGGTGTGGATTACTTGTGGATTATTGTGATGTTTTTATCAGCTGTTTGGACTCTAATTCTGACGGCACCCATTCGCTGCAAAGGATCCATTGGTGAGCAAGTTATGTAGCTAAATTTCTCCAAACCTGTTGAAGAAACACATATCTGCATTTTGGATGACCTGAGGGTGGGTACATTTTCGTCAGCTTCATTTTTTGGGTGAACTGTTCCTTTAATCTTAAGGTTCATTTGAAAGCCACACAGTTTTAGTGCATGCCTCTAGCAGTGCCAAGGTCATGGGTTTGATTTTCAGTCACTTGGGATAAAATTGTCTGCCAAATGCAAAAATGTTGGCTCTGCCAAATTTCAACAACATCAAGCATATTTGATATCAGTCGGTGTGATGGACTCTCCTTGCTTTGGCAATGACCAATGAGCTTTTTCTCTAAAGATCTGGCAAGCTGCTGTCCTCTTCGAATCTGATCCAAACTAATTTTCCTCAGCAAACACAAAGCCACGTATCTCAAATGCTGATTGTTATGCATGAGCATTTTTTCCTCCTGCACTCAAATGACTAATGAAACTAGAAAGTGGAGGCAGCACTGTTTGTAATTATTCAATGTATTATTGAAGTGAATTCATTATATTACAATTGTTTTCGTTTATGCAGCACTCCAGAGATTTCGATAAGCTTCCTATTGATTTCCTGCCCAAATAGAGTCCCATGATCCAGACAAAAACCCTGTAAATACCAGGGATTTCAAAACTGTTATTCAAAGGCCTGGAAAAGTAATGGAAATTATTAAAAACCTTAAAATGTCATAAAAAAAATAAATAAAAAAAACCTATTTATTTTTATTTTTCAATGCAGTCTTTATAAAAATCATTTTCATTTTCCAGGCAGTCATTGCAAACTGCTGAAAATACCATTAAAAAATCATGCAAACTGGTCAGAAAATGTGCAAACACTGCATGAATTCAGAGAGAAATGTCAGCAGTCGTCATTTTATCTGTCACCTCTGTTCCTTATTTAATCGGTGAGTGTGACAGACTGAAAAGTGTCAGAATTCACCCGAAAAAGTCGATAGGTGAGACAACCCTGAACAAAATAGTTGAATCAGTGGATGCCAGAGCCAGTGGAACCAAAGGAGAATGCATAAAATAAAACTTGCAAAGCATATAAAATAAATGTCAGAAAAATCACCCTTTTTTAAATGGAACATTTTTATTGAGGTAGATGAAAACATATTTCAAATGTCTCAAAACAAATGTTTCCATACATGTTTTTGTTGAGTATAGTATAGCAGACTACTTACATAAAATGCATATAATTATCAGCTGTCGTACTATATCTCCCAATAGTGTCATAAGATGACATTTGAATGCTTAATGTGATGATCCAAGCTCTGTAGTTTCAAAACATAAAATGCAGTGCAATACAATGATGACTGAGAAAATTTACACATTTTTACTTGATTTTGCAAAAATAATTATGTATAATCAAGGAAACCATCTAGCAAGTGTTCATTTTTATATATTATGAACAATCCAAAATTTATTCTTACATTTACTTCATAAAATCAGTAAAGATTTTGCAGTGAAAAGACACGTGAAGCACAAACTGAAGGTGGACATTTGTACAATTAAACTAAAAGGCCTTTTACTTGCTAAAAAGTCTGAAGGCATGTAGTAGATTGTGTGCAACAGGTTTTTCAGCAAAGTTTTGATCAGTTTAGAGGCAGCAGAGATGTAATATGATATAGTGAGTATTAGATGCAGCTGTAATAATCCCATAGTGCAGCATTAGCATGTGATTTTAATGACAGAACATAATATTGATTTGAGAGAGAAACACTGGCTTTTTCTTCCCCAGCATGACACCAAAGGCATGAAGGCCTCCAAAAAAAGCCCCGCTGGCAGTGCGCAGGCCTGAACGAGGGGAGGGGAGAGAAGAAGACGGTCTGAAATAAAAGCAGCTGTTCCCAGGCTTGCTGAATACGCGTTATGTTTATGGGTGCCACTGGAGCTGGTCTCCTAAGCAAACCAGACTGCTGGCGAGTCTGACCCCTGCAGGACAGGCAGGAAACTACAGACCTAATCTGTGGATCTCTAACCCTCCTCTTCCTCCGGACTGACACGCAGTCGGTGAGTGTGACGACTGCTTGGACCGATCGATCGATTGGAACATTTGGCTTGTAATTGTATTTTTAAGGAAATAAAGGATGACTTCACAGGGAGTTTTGTAGTCATTGATAGTGACTGGAAGACAGTGTGGCGACTGACACATTACTCTGATAATGAGCGCTTGCTTGGTGATGACAAATAGGAGATTTGCAGGTGTTTGCTGTTTAGGGATGAGAGTAGAGTGATCCTGTATGAACAGCATAATATAATAACTGGTCCTAACTAGATGCCTTTTGGTAGTGTTTTTTTTTTTTCTTCTTTCTTTCTTTCTTTCTTTCTTTCTTTCTTTCTTTCTTTCTTTTCCTTTTTTTTTCTTTGTGTAAAACTATTTGGTTCCCAACACTTGTGTTCTTGATAATTAAAATCAATATTGCACATATATTTGAATAAGTTTGTTTGGAAATGTTAGTGGTTTCAACTAATCTCAACTAGCTTGTTTGTGCTGTGAACACTGAA
This sequence comes from Cyprinus carpio, assembly GCF_018340385.1. NCBI lineage: Eukaryota > Metazoa > Chordata > Actinopteri > Cypriniformes > Cyprinidae > Cyprinus > Cyprinus carpio. The sequence goes on along the minus strand of NC_056605.1, from coordinate 29,401,678 downwards.
ATTCTGTGGCTGGTTGAGGAGAGCTGTGGTGTTTCTTTCACAATAATCTGATTGATTTTTACCCGGTGGATGATAAAATAGATTAACAAAGTCCCACAGACTGCACTGAAGGAGGGCCTCGAGTAGGAAGTAAACCACCTTAGCAAGCGCTTGGCAACAACTCTTGTACTGTTTCAGTGAGTTTTGCTAGGGCAGATCTAGTTTTGTACTGTTTCTGCAGTGTTTGGTAATAAAAGCTTTTTCATTTTGCTGGGAAATCCCATATTGAGCCGTTTATTGAATCGGTCATAAACCTGCTTTGCTTGAACCGCCAGCAATCTTCCTGCAGACTGATGTCAGACTCTGAGCTCCATCTAAATGACTGAGAACACAAGCTTCTCATTAAGAAGTTGTTTGTTTCTTTTTCACCTGATCAATTCTGTCACTGTCCTGAAATTGCCTGTAAATTTGTTTCCACCTCCCTCTCATTTACCTTCACTTCCTCTGCAACAAATAACAAAATTGACTGGTCAAATTTATTTTTACTCATTCTTAGAACATTTTTCTTACGTCGCAAACTCTGAAATAGTGATTGTTTTGTTTTATAAGAAGGCATTTTGAGAAAAAATATCACGATTACACCGTTAATGTAGACATTTTGCTTGCTAATTTAATTAATTGCTAAAGCAAAACAATGACAGTATATGATAATTACAAACTTCAGCATAATTTTTACGTAGGTATCAGTGTTGGAGACAAGCTAACTAATGCAGAAGACAAATGCTATTCATAATCTAGTTTACTTCCATAATGTGACGTACTGTATAGATATTTAATAACAATTGAGACAAATTTAGTGTGGGACTTGATTTTATGTGTCAGGAATTGAATGAATAATAAAAAGTGGGTGTTACAACATGTTTGTAGGATTTGTGACATCAGCCTTAAAGGAAAGTCGTTTTAGAAATGGAGCGAGATTGCAAAAACATTTTTTTTTTTTTTTTTTTTTTTTTTTTTATTGAAAAATTATAAGTGTGCACTAATGAATCAGGAAAACCATTAATCTTTAATGCCCTTCCAAATTAAGGCCTAAAAGTCTTAAATCAAAGCAGAAAGTCTTAAATTCATAAATTCATGGCATAAAAAGCTGCATTCATTGCAAAACAACAACAAAATCCTCCTCAGTATTTTTGTTTTCTGATACTTAAATCAAGATACTTGAGATGCTTGAGATGACTTCAGATTCAGATCTAAAATGAAGTCTTTAATAGTTGAACAAAATTAAGCGAGTTTATGTTTAAAACAAGAACAAATATCAGTGAATGGGGAATGAAAACTTGTTTTCCCCTTTAAATTAAGCCCATTGGAAAATATTTGCTCTGGTTTCAATAATAACCTAGAAAACCTTAAGTAAATTTGTTTAACTTTTAATGTTGACTTTTTAGGAAAAGTAGCTTTAGTAGTAGCTTAGCTACACTGACAAAAAAATGGTATAAGAAAGAATTTTCACTCAGAAATTGCTTGTAAATTTCAAAATAATAATGATAATAATACAACTTTGAATTAACCCTGAACTTTTGAAGTAGAAGGACTAAAATATTATTTTCTTGTAAAACATACTTAAATAATCCAACAATGTTTTATTTACAACTTTGACAAATCATTTTCACAACACTATCTACTTCAGAATTTCATGGTTATTTTAGTGTTACTTGCTGTTTCTTCATAACTATTTGTGAAATTTACTGGCAATTTACTGGCAATTTGATTTTTTTTTTTTTTTTTTTTACCATAAAACGTTATTTTTATTTTGTGCAGGTATATTTGTTCAAATACTGTTTAATGTCAATTTCTGAATGAAAAAAAAAAATGGTGTAGAAACAATTTTCTCAGAAATGAAATGGCTATTAAATTTCTCTAACAAATACAAAGAATTTAATTAACATTGAATTAAATGTGACATTTTGACATAGAAAAACTTTGACACTAAGAAAAAAAGTTCTTTGCTTTATTTACTACTTCAAAAAGTCATATTTTAGCATTTTTTGTGCCAGATAAATACTTCTCTGATTGCTTGTATACTGTATAGAATTACTTTTCCAAAAGTGCAGCTTGACTTCAGTTTAACTAAGCCAAAGTAGCACTTGGGAAGCTGCAATTTCAAGGTAGTCTCACAAGCACCACACCATATGTAGTTCATTCCCAGTAATATAAACACGGTATTATTGAAATTTCTCCATCTTTCATGAGTTTAATCAGACGTTCAGTTGAGCAGGTTGTGGATCTTCAGCTCTCTCGGAAACCTGACTCCACCAGCCAGCCCGGTTTAAAATAAGTTAGATTTATTTTTGCGGCTACTTGGCGCCTAGATTACTTCACTTTCCTGTCATGTGAGCTCGGGTCTGTACATAACTCATTACAAGATAGCCTCAGATTGTTGACACGCTTTAGACGTGAGGATTTGCACCATCTCAAGGTGAAAGCTTTCAACCAGCACCAGCTCAATAGTTAACTAAAGCTGCCATATAGAGCGTTGCGCTAAATATGAGGAACAAGGATGTTCCATCATCTTCTCTAACGCAGAGCTGCATTTAAATGCATCTGAAGCGCAAGAGTAGCTGTTACCAGGCTTATTTTGGGTGGTGGATGTCTGTGGTTGCTCATCCTTCTTGACAGGTTGATGGGTTTACAGCAATGCAGCACAGTTAAAATAGAGCACTCTTTACCCACTGATGTTATGTACCACCACACATGATCATGCATCATAGGACTGCTGTGCATTTTAAAAAATGTTTTCTGGCTTCGGGGCTGGGCCTTTTTTTTACCCATTTGTGTGATATAGCTCCAAATGTTTATTTTATCTATTCATATTTTTAGTACTTGCATCAGTATATCAGTATTTATGCATTTCCTTTGAAATGGAACATTTTTATCAAACGTGCATATTTTATAATAAAGCTCAAAAAAATTATTTTATTTATTCATATTTTCAATACTTGAATCAGTATCTCGGTATTTATGCATTTCTTTTGAAATGGAAAAAACATTAAGTAATGATATTATTGTTTTAAGCAGATTCAAAATGTTTAATGTTTAACAAAATTTGAAAGCAACAATCTACTTAGAATAATCTAGCAATTTTCCCCTCTAAGAACTATATTCAAATCTATATGTGTATCATTTTTATTTATATGCATCAAATTTTAATTATAAATAATATTAAGTAGCATCATACATTTGAATAAGTGGCCTATATAATACAACAACAACTACTACAACTACTACGAATTATTGTTATATAGGCAACTTATTCAAATGTTGTTAATAATAATAATAATAATAATAATAATTATTATTATTATTATTATTATTATTATAAATTAATAATAATTATTATTATTATTATTTATGCTGCTGAAAATATAATAATAATAATAATAATAATAATAATAATTGATATAATAATTAGCCCAATAATTTAATTAATTTTTTTTCTTGTAAAATGAGGATACAAAGGGTATTTTTTTATTATATTTGTTTTTATGTTTTTTTTAGGTAAACATATAATTATATGATCTCTGTGGTTAAAAAAAACATGTTTGTCTT